>NW_027014237.1:0-13958 GCF_036934945.1 Oncorhynchus masou masou | reverse complement strand
ATACAGTAGTCTTTCTACAGTAATACATAGAGCCCTGTGTTTTGTATACAGTAGGTCTACTATAGTAATACATAGAGCCCTGTGTTTTGTATACAGTAGGTCTACTACAGTAATACATAAGGGCCTATTGTTTTTTGTATACAGTAGGTCTACTACAGTAATACAGAGCCCTGTGTTTTGTATACAGTAGTTCTACTACAGTAATACATAGAGCCCTGTGTTTGTATACAGTAGGTCTACAGTAATACATAGAGCCCTGTGTTTTTATAAGTAATACATAAGAGCCCTGTGTTTCGTATACAGTAGGTCTACTACAGTAATACATAGAGCCCTGTGTTTTGTATACAGTAGGTCTACTACAGTAATACAGAGCCTTGTTTTGTATTAGGTCTACAGTAATACAGAGCCCTGTGTTTTTTATACTAGGTCTACTACAGTAATACATAGAGCCCTGTGTTTTGTATACAGTAGGTCTACTATAGTAATACATAGAGCCCTGTGTTTTGTATACAGTAGGTCTACTACAGTAATACATAGAGCCCTGTGTTTTGTATACAGTAGGTCTACTACAGTAATACATAGAGCCCTGTGTTTTGTATACAGTAGGTCTACTACAGTAATACATAGAGCCCTGTGTTTTGTATACAGTAGGTCTACTACAGTAATACATAGAGCCCTGTGTTTTGTATACAGTAGGTCTACAGTAATACATAGAGCCCTGTGTTTTGTATACAGTAGGTCTACTACAGTAATACATAGAGCCCTGTGTTTTGTATACAGTAGGTCTACTACAATAATACATAGAGCCCTGTGTTTTGTATACAGTAGGTCTACTACAGTAATACATAGAGCCCTGTGTTTTGTATACAGTAGGTCTACTACAGTAATACATAGAGCCCTGTGTTTTGTATACAGTAGGTCTACAGTAATACATAGAGCCTCTACTACAGTAATACATACAGCCCTGTGTTTTGTATACAGTAGGTCTACTACAGTAATACATAGAGCCCTGTGTTTTGTATACAGTAGGTCTACTACAGTAATACATAGAGCCCTGTGTTTTGTATACAGTAGGTCTACTACAGTAATACATAGAGCCCTGTGTTTGTATACAGTAGGTCTACTACAGTAATACAGAGCCCTGTGTTTTGTATACAGTAACATACAGTAATACATAGAGCCCTGTGTTTTGTCATGACATCAGGTAAAACATAGCCAGGCTGTATCACTACCGGCCGTTTGGGAGACCCATAGGAGGCTACTCAATTGGCCCAGCCTCGTTGTTTTGTATTACTGACTTGCCTAGTTAAATAAAGGTTAAATAAAATGCGGTAAGCTTGGAGATAGTGGGACACACTGAGCGGTGACATTTATTTCCATCTCCTCTTTCTCTCACACAATGGCTTCTTTTTCTCTCTATACCTCTGTCCCTACTTTTCTGTCTGTCTGTCTGTCTGTCTGTTCCTCTGTCTGTTCTTCTGTCTCTTCTTCTTCTGTCTGTCTGTCTGTTCTCCTCCCCCCTCTATCCATCTCTCTGTCCCTCCTCAGATCCCTCTCTCTGTCTCTCCTCCACCTCTATCTCTCTCTCTGTCTCTCCTCAGGTCCCTCTCCCTGTCTCTCCTCAGGTCCCTCTCTCTGTCTCTCCTCCCCCCTCTATCCCTCTCTCTGTCTCTCCTCCCCCTCTATCCCTCTCTCTGTCTCTCCTCCCCCTCTATCCCTCTCTCTGTCTCTCCTCCCCCTCTCTCTGTCTCTCCTCCCCCTCTATCCCTCTCTCTCTCCTCCCCCTCTATCCCTCTCTCTGTCTCTCCTCCCCCTCTATCTCTCTCTCTGTCTCTCCTCCCCTCCTCAGATCCCTCTCTCTGTCTCCCTCCCCCTCTATCCCTCTCTCTGTCCCTTCTCAGGTCCCTCTCTCCCCCTCCCCTCTATCCTCTCTCTCTGTCCCTCCTCAGGTCCCTCTCCCTCCCTCCCCTTATCCCTCTCTGTCTCTCCTCAGGTCCCTCTCTCTGTCTCTCCTCCCCCTCTATCCCTCTCTCTGTCTCTCCTCCCCCCTCTATCCCTCTCTCTGTCTCTCCTCCCCCTCTATCCCTCTCTCTGTCTCTCCTCCCCCCTCTATCCCTCTCTCTGTCTCTCCTCCCCTCTATCCCTCTCTCTGTCTCTCCTCCCCCTCTATCCCTCTCTCTGTCTCTCCTCCCCCTCTATCCCTCTCTCTGTCTCTCCTCCCCCTCTATCCCTCTCTCTGTCTCTCCTCCCTCCTCAGATCCCTCTCTCTCTCCCTCCTCAGGTCCCTCTCTGTCTCTCCCTCCCCCTCTATCCCTCTCTCTGTCTCTCCCTCCCCCTCTATCCCTCTCTCTGTCTCTCCTCCCCTCTCTCTGTCCCTCTCCTCAGGTCCCTCTCTGTCTCTCCTCCCCCCTATCCCTCTCTGTCTGTCCACCTCCCTCTATCCCTCTCTGTCTCTCCTCAGGTCCCTCTCTCTGTCTCTCTCCTCCCCCTCTAACCCTCCTCTGTCTCTCTCCCCCCTCTCACCTCTCCTCTGTCTCTCCTCAGATCCCTCTCTCTGTCTCTCCTCCCCCTCTATCCCTCTCTCTGTCTCTCCCCCCCTCTATCCCTCTCTCTGTCTCTCCTCCCCCTCTATCCCTCTCTCTGTCTCTCCTCCCCCTCCTATCCCTCTCTGTCTCTCCTCCCCCTATCCCTCTCTCTGTCTCTCCTCCCCTCTATCCCTCTCTCATCTCTCCTCCCCCTCTCCCTCTCTCTGTCTCTCCCTCCCCCTCTATCCCTCTCTCTGTCTCTCCTCCTCTATCCCTCTCTCTGTCTCTCCTCCCCTCTATCCCTCTCTCTGTCTCTCCTCCCCCTCTATCCCTCTCTCTGTCTCTCCTCCCCCTCTATCTCTCTCTCTGTCTCTCTGTCCCTCCTCAGATCCCTCTCTCTGTCTCTCCTCCCCCTCTATCCCTCTCTCTGTCTCTCCTCCCCCTCTATCCCTCTCTGTCTCTCCTCCCTCCTCAGATCCCTCTCTCTGTCTCTCCTCCCCCTCTCTCTCTCTGTCTCTCCTCCCCCCTCTATCCCTCTCTCTGTCCCTCCTCAGATCCCTCTCTCTGTCTCTCCTCCCCCCTCTATCCCTCTCTCTGTCTCTCCTCCCCCTCTATCCCTCTCTCTGTCTCTCCTCCCCTCTATCCCTCTCTCTGTCTCTCCTCCCTATCAGATCTCTCTGTCTCTCCCCCCCCTCTATCCCTCTCTCTGTCTCTCCTCCCCCTCTATCCCTCTCTCTGTCTCTCCTCCCCTCTATCCCTCTCTCTGTCTCTCCTCCCTCCTCAGATCCCTCTCTCTGTCCCTCCTCAGGTCCCTCTCTCTGTCTCTCCTCCCCCTCTATCCCTCTCTCTGTCTCTCCTCCCCCCTCTATCCCTCTCTCTCTCTCCTCCCTCCTCAGATCCCTCTCTCTGTCCCTCCTCAGATCCCTCTCTCTGTCTCTCCTCCCCCTCTATCCCTCTCTCTGTCTCTCCTCCCCCTCTATCTCTCTCTCTCTCTCCTCCCTCCTCAGATCCCTCTCTCTGTCTCTCCTCCCCCTCTATCTCTCTCTATGTCTCTCCTCCCTCCTCAGATCCCTCTCTCTGTCTCTCCTCCCCTCTATCTCTCTCTGTCTCTCCTCCCCCTCTATCCCTCTCTCTGTCTCTCCTCCCTCCTCTCCCTCTCTGTCTCTCCTCCCCCTCTATCTCTCTCTCTGTCTCTCCTCCCCCCTCTATCCCTCTCTCTCTCTCTCCTCCCTCCTCAGATCCCTCTCTCTGTCCCTCCTCAGATCCCTCTCTCTGTCTCTCCTCCCCTCTATCCCTCTCTCTGTCTCTCCTCCCCCCTCTATCCCTCTCTCTCTGTCTCTCCTCTCCCTCTATCCCTCTCTCTGTCTCTCCTCCCCCCTCTATCCCTCTCTCTCTCTCTCCTCCCTCCTCAGATCCTTCTCTGTCTCTCCTCCCTCCTCAGATCCCCCTCTCTCTCTCTCCTCCCCCTCTATCCCTCTCTCTGTCTCTCCTCCCTCCTCAGATCCTTCTCTGTCTCTCCTCCCCCTCTATCCCTCTCTCTGTCTCTCCTCCCCCTCTATCCCTCTCTCTGTCTCTCCTCCCTCCTCAGATCCTTCTCTCTCTCCTCCCCCCTCTATCCCCATCTCTTTCTCCTTAATCATATTGCTAACTCTAATGCCTAACCATAGACCAAAAAGCTAATTTTAGTTTTCATGAATTTTTACAATATAGACAATTCTGACTTTGCAGCTGGCCTATCTAGTGGAAATCATTCAGTTCTGCCCCAGGACAAGACTCGTGACAATAAACGTTCCTTCTGTTGGCCCTAATCCTTCAATATTTTCAGATCTACAATTTTTTAAAGCATTCTCACATCTGAGTTCTCTTGTTGTAGGTGCGCAGCAATAAAGTAATTACTTATATTTGCAGATCTTCAATGTTTGTATATCTCTAAAGTCCAATCAAATTTGATTTGTCACATGCTTCGTAAACAACAGGTTTCGGAAGCAACAGTGAAATGCTAGCGGGCATGGACTAACAGTGAAATACTTATTACAGGCCCTTCCCAACAATACAGAGAGAACGAAAATAGAGAAATAATAGAAAAATAATAACACAAGGAATAAATACACAATGAGTAACAATAACTTGTCTATTTACAAGTGGTACCAGTACTGAATGATAACTTGTCTATAACTTGGTTATATACAAGGGGTACCAGTACTGAGTAATGATAACTTGGTTATATACAAGGGGTACCAGTACTGAGTCATGATAACTTGTCTATATACATGGGGTACCAGTACTGAGTAATGATAACTTGTTATATACAAGGGGTACCAGTACTGAGTAATGATAACTTGGTTATATACAAGGGGTACCAGTACTGAGTAATGATAACTTGGTTATATACAAGGGGTACCAGTACTGAGTAATGATAACTTGTCTATTTACAAGGGGTACCAGTACTGAGTAATGATAACTTGGTTATATACAAGGGGTACCAGTACTGAGTAATGATAACTTGTCTATTTACAAGGGGTACCAGTACTGAGTAATGATAACTTGGTTATATACAAGGGGTACCAGTACTGAGTAATGATAACTTGGTTATATACATGGGGTACCAGTACTGAATAATGATAACTTGGTTATATACAAGGGGTACCAGTACTGAGTAATGATAACTTGGTTATATACAAGGGGTACCAGTACTGAGTAATGATAACTTGGTTATATACAAGGGGTACCAGTACTGAGTAATGATAACTTGTCTATTTACAAGGGGTACCAGTACTGAGTAATGATAACTTGTCTATAAACACGGGTTACCAGTAATGATAACTTGGTAATATACAAGGGGTACCAGTACTGAGTCATGATAACTTGTCTATATACAAGTGGTACCAGTACCAAGTCCACGTGGGGGGGTAGATTGGTAACCGGTGACAAGGCAATAGGATAAAGTGACTAGGCAACAGGATAGATGATAAACAGCAGCGTACGTGATGAGTCAAAAGAACGTATGCACCATAGAGAAGCTTCATGAGACCCTTCAGATCCAAGGGGAAGGAGTAGGGCCAAGGGGAAGGAGTAGGGCCATGGGGAAGGAGTAGGGCCAAGGGGAAGGAGTAGGGCCAAGGGGAAGGAGTAGGGCCATGGGGAAGGAGTAGGGCCATGGGGAAGGGTTAGGGCCATGGGGAAGGAGTAGGGCCATGGGGAAGGAGTAGGGCCAAGGGGAAGGAGTAGGGCCATGGGGAACGGTTAGGGCCATGGGGAAGGAGTAGGGCCAAGGGGAAGGGTTAGGGCCATGGGGAAGGGTTAGGGCCATGGGGAAGGGTTAGGGCCATGGGGAAGGAGTAGGGCCAAGGGGAACGGTTAGGGCCATGGGGAACGGTTAGGGCCATGGGGAAGGAGTAGGGCCAAGGGGAAAGAGTAGGGCCATGGGGAACGGTTAGGGCCATGGGGAAGGAGAAGGGCCATGGGGAAGGGTTGGGGCCATGGGGAAGGAGTAGGGCCATGGGGAAGGGTTGGGCCATGGGGAAGGAGTAGGGCCAAGGGGAACAGTTAGGGCCATGGGGAACGGTTAGGGCCATGGGGAAGGAGTAGGGCCAAGGGGAAAGAGTAGGGCCATGGGGAAGGAGTAGGGCCATGGGGAACGGAGTTAGGGCCATGGGGAAGGAGAAGGGCCATGGGGAAGGGTTTGGGCCATGGGGAAGGAGTAGGGCCATGGGGAAGGGTTAGGGCCATGGGGAAGGAGTAGGGCCATGGGGAAGGAGTAGGGACATGGGGAAGGAGTAGGGCCAAGGGGAAGGGTTAGGGCCATGGGGAAGGAGTAGTGCCATGGGGAAGGAGTAGGGGCATGGGGAAGGAGTAGGGCCAAGGGGAAGGAGTAGGGCCATGGGGAAGGGTTAGGGCCATGGGGAAGGAGTAGAGCCAAGGCGAAGGAGTAGGGCCAAGGGGAAGGAGTAGGGCCATGGGAAACGAGTAGGGCCATGGGAAAGGAGTAGGGCCATGGGGAACGAGTAGGGCCATGGGGAACGAGTAGGGCCAAGGGGAAGGGTTAGGGCCATGGGGAAGGAGTAGGGCCAAGGGGAAGGAGTAGGGCCATGGGGAACGGTTAGGGCCATGGGGAAGGAGAAGGGCCATGGGGAAGGGTTGGGGCCATGGGGAAGGAGTAGGGCCATGGGGAAGGGTTAGGGCCATGGGGAAGGAGTAGGGACATGGAGAAGGAGTAGGGCCAAGGGGAAGGGTTAGGGCCATGGGGAAGGAGTAGTGCCATGGGGAAGGAGTAGGGGCATGGGGAAGGAGTAGGGCCAAGGGGAAGGAGTAGGGCCATGGGGAAGGGTTAGGGCCATGGGGAAGGAGTAGAGCCAAGGGGAAGGAGTAGGGCCATGGGAAACGAGTAGGGCCATGGGAAAGGAGTAGGGCCATGGGGAACGAGTAGGGCCATGGGGAACGAGTAGGGCCAAGGGGAAGGGTTAGGGCCATGGGGAAGGAGTAGGGCCAAGGGGAAGGAGTAGGGCCATGGGGAAGGAGTAGAGCCATGGGGAAGGAGTAGTGCCATGGGGAAGGAGTAGGGGCATGGGGAAGGAGTAGGGCCAAGGGGAAGGAGTAGGGCGATGGGGAAGGGTTAGGGCCATGGGGAAGGAGAAGGGCCATGGGGAAGGGTTAGGGCCATGGGGAAGGAGTAGGGCCATGGGGGAAAGGAGTAGGGCCATGGGGGAAGGTTAGGGCCATGGGGAAGGAGAAGGGCCATGGGGAAGGGTTGGGGCCATGGGGAAGGAGTAGGGCCATGGGGAAGGGTTAGGGCCATGGGGAAGGAGTAGGGCCATGGAGAAGGAGTAGGGACATGGGGAAGGAGTAGGGCCAAGGGGAAGGGTTAGGGCCATGGGGAAGGAGTAGTGCCATGGGGAAGGGTAGGGGCATGGGGAAGGAGTAGGGCCAAGGGGAAGGAGTAGGGCCATGGGGAAGGGTTAGGGCCATGGGGAAGGAGTAGAGCCAAGGCGAAGGAGTAGGGCCAAGGAAGGAGTAGGGCCATGGGAAAGGAGTAGGGCCATGGGAGGGTAGGGCCATGGGGAAGGGTAGGGCCATGGGGAACGAGTAGGGCCAAGGGGAAGGGTTAGGGCCATGGGGAAGGAGTAGGGCCAAGGGGAAGGAGTAGGGCCATGGGGAAGGAGTAGAGCCATGGGGAAGGAGTAGGGCCATGGGGAAGGAGTAGGGGCATGGGGAAGGAGTAGGGCCATGGGGAAGGAGTAGGGCGATGGGGAAGGGTTAGGGCCATGGGGAAGGAGAAGGGCCATGGGGAAGGGTTAGGGCCATGGGGAAGGAGTAGAGCCAAGGCGAAGGAGTAGGGCCAAGGGGAAGGAGTAGGGCCATGGGAAACGAGTAGGGCCATGGGAAAGGAGTAGGGCCATGGGGAAGGAGTAGGGCCAAGGGGAAGGAGTAGGGCCATGGGGAAGGAGTATGGCCAAGGGACAGGCCAAGGGGAAGGGTTAGTGCCAAGGGGAAGGGTTAGGGCCATGGGGAAGGAGTAGGGCCAAGGGGATGGGTTAGGGCCATGGGGAAGGGTTAGGGCCAAGGGGAAGGGTTAGGGCCATGGGGAAGGGTTAGGGCCATGGGGAAGGAGTAGGGCCAAGGGGAAGGAGTAGGGCCAAGGGGAAGGAGTAGGGCCATTGGGAAGGGTTAGGGCCATGGGGAAGGGTTCGGGCCAATGGGAAGGAGTAGGGCCATGGGGAAGGGTTAGGGCCAAGGGGAAGGGTTAGGGCCATGGGGAAGGAGTAGGGCCAAGGGGAAGGGTTAGGGCCATGGGGAAGGGTTAGGGCCATGGGGAAGGGTTCGGGCCAAGGGGAAGGGTTAGGGCCATGGGGAAGGAGTAGGGCCAAGTGGATGGGTTAGGGCCATGGGGAAGGGTTAGGGCCAAGGGGAAGGGTTAGGGCCATGGGGAAGGGTTAGGGCCATGGGGAAGGAGTAGGGCCATGGGGAAGGAGTAGGGCCATGGGGAAGGAGTAGGGCCATGGGGAAGGAGTAGGGCCAAGGGACAGGGTTAGGGCCAAGGGGAAGGAGTAGGGCCATTGGGAAGGGTTAGGGCCAAGGGGAAGGAGTAGGGCCATGAGGAAGGAGTAGGGCCAAGGGGAAGGAGTAGGGCCAAGGGGAAGGAGTAGGGCCATGGGGAAGGAGTAGGGCCAAGGGGAAGGAGTAGGGCCAAGGGGAAGGGTTAGGGCCAAGGGGAAGTGTTAAGGCCATGGGGAAAGGTTCTGGCCAATGGGAAGGAGTAGGGCCATGGGGAAGGAGTAGGGCCATGGGGAAGGGTTAGGGCCATGGGGACGGCGTAGGGCCATGGGGAAGGGTTAGGGCCATGGGGAAGGAGTAGGGCCATGGGGAAGGGTTCGGGCCATGGGGAAGGGTTCGGGCCAATGGGGAAGGAGTAGGGCCATGGGGAAGGAGTAGGGCCAAGGGGAAGGAGAAAGGGCCATGGGGAAGGGTTAGGGCCATGGGGAAGGGTTCGGGCCATGGGGAAGGGTTCGGGCCAATGGGAAGGAGTAGGGCCATGGGGAAGGAGTAGGGCCAAGGGGAAGGGCCAAGGAGTAGGGCCAAGGGGAAGGAGTAGGGCCATGGGGAAGGAGTTAGGGCCATGGGGAAGGAGTAGGGCCATGGGGAAGGAGTAGGGCCAAGGGGAAGGAGTAGGGCCATGGGGAAGGAGTAGGGCCAAGGGGAAGGGTTAGGGCCATGGGGAACGAGTAGGGCCAAGAGGAAGGAGTAGGGCCATGGGGAAGGGTTAGGGCCATGGGGAAGGAGTAGGGCCGAGGGGAAGGGTAGGGCCATGGGGAAGGGGTTAGGGCCATGGGGAAGAAGTAGGGCCATGGGGAAGGGTTCGGGCCATGGGGAAGGGTTCGGGCCATGGGGAAGGGTAGGGCCATGGGAAGGAGTAGGAAGGCGAAGGAGTAGGGCCAATGGGAATAGGGCCATGGGGAAGGGTTAGGGCCATGGGGAATGAGTAGGGCCATGGGGAACGGTAGGGCCATGGGGAAGGGTTAGGGCCATGGGGAAGGGTTCGGGCCATGGGGAAGGTTAGGGCCAAGGGGAAGGAGTAGGGCCATGGGGAAGGGTTAGGGCCATGGGGAAGGGTTAGGGCCATGGGGAAGGAGTTCGGGCCAATGGGAAGGGTTAGGGCCATGGGGAAGAGTAGGGCCAATGGGAAGGAGTAGGGCCATGGGGAAGGGTTAGGGCCAATGGGAAGGAGTAGGGCCATGGGGAAGGAGTAGGGAGGGAATTGGTACCGGCTGAAAGAGAGAGTGCTATAGCCACAGTAGGCTATTATGCAATGTCATTCTCTAGTGAACCTATTGGCCCAGTCCAGTTCTAACAGGTCACAGGTCACAGTGTACTGAATATGGATTCATTTAAATGAGCTCACCCCAGAGCCCAATGTTCCTTGGCAATTTGTACCAGAGAGCTATAATGACTGACTGGATTTGATTGAAATCTCATTAATATAACCACTGATGCGCTGCTCTGACTGCCAGTCTGGGATATAACCACTGAAGCGCTATGCTGACTGTCAGTCTGGGAGCAGGACTGCAGCTATAGTATCTGGTGGATTCATGTAAAAAATATACAGTACCTGTCAAAAGTTTGGACACACCTACCCATTCATGGGATTTTCTTAATTTGTACTATTTTCTACATTGTCAAATAATAGTGAAGACATCAAAACTTTGAAATAACACATATGGAATCATGTAGTAACCAAAAAAGTGTTAAACCCCCTTTGCCTTAATGATAGCTTTGCACACTCTTGGCATTCTCAACAGTCTTGAAGGAGTTCCCACATCTGCTGAGCACTTGGCTGCTTTTCCTTCACTCTGTGGTCCAACTCATCCCAAACCATCTCAATTGGGTTGAGGTCGGGTGATTGTGGAGACCAGATCATCTGATGCAGCACTCCATCACTCTCCTTCTTGGTCAAATAGCCCTTACACAGCCTGGATGGGTGTTGGGTAAAACTAATGGCAGTCCCAAAGCTCAAACCAGATGGGATGGCGTATTGCTGCAGAATGCTGTGGCAGCCATGATGGTAAAGTGTGCCTTGAATTCTAAATAAATCACAGACAGCGTTAGCAGCAAAGCACCCCCACACTCGGCGGCCTCAAAAAAGGTCTCAAATGGAGGCCGCTATTAAACATTTCCAGCGTTGCAGGAGCTGTTTGCTTTGTTCCGGGACAATGTGGACCGCAGTGACTTTCAATGTAGCAACTGCTTGCTGCGGAGGACTACAGGAGCAAAGTATCTACTCTAGCAAGCAAATGTAAACCTACATAAGCTACTGGGGGAACCCACGCCAACCTACTTTTTTATCTTCCACTCTAGTAGCGGACGCCGCTCTGGTCTGGTGGAGAGGGGTTGGCCGCCGTGTCGGCTCTCCACAACCCGACTGGCCGGTGCTAGAACGAGGGTTCCATCCCGAAGTGGTCTCTTCTTCCTTGGAGAACGGAGCTGTTCTCGACCCAACCAACCAGCCATGGAGGGACGTCAATTGCCGTGGAAGTCGAAGAAGAGGAGTTCTGGCAACGGGGGTCTCCATGGAGATGTTGAGCCCCGGAACTGACACAGACCAAAAACAGCTTTGCCGCCCTGGATCCAGAGGTTCCGATGCCTTCGTCCTCCAGTGGCTTCCCAATCAGATCGGATCCGGAGGTACCTGCATCTTCGTCCTCGGATCTGTCTCCTCTCCGGTGGCTTCTACCTCGGGTTCAGATCTTCGGGCTCCCAGCCTCACCAAACTGTGAGGCTGCCTGGAGACTGGCCCATTCAACATCACCAGCTGTCATCATAGGCAGCTCTATGGTGGCTATATCGGTCCCCAAGGCAAAAGTACAGAACATAACAAGGGTGCTTGACTGTTCTACCACCGTGCCGGGAGCTGACACTGTTGTAGTCCATGTCGGGTCAAACAACATCAGGAGGGCTAGCTCGGAACATTTGAAAATTGATTTTAAAGAAGTGATTTTAGCATTAAGAGACTACAAAAAAGGGCCAATATTTTCAGGTCCAGTACCATCGTTGGTCCGTGGGTGTGAAAGATTCAGCAGAATGCTGGCATTACACATCTGGCTAAAATACTACTGTAGTTCTACTGGAGTCACTTTTATTGATAACTTTGACACCTTCTGGAAACAGAAGATACTCTACAGGAATGACGGAGTCCATCCAAATCATCTTGGCTCCTGGACTCTGTCCACGCATTTCAAGACTGCGTTGAAACAATGACTGGTAAATGATCCAAGACCAGCTCAGTTAATCCCTGCCATTGTGGCAATGAGTCGCCATAATGCTGCATGAAATGTACATGATTTTAGGGGCATTGGCAAACACAATGTAAGTAATTTAATTTATGTACCCCTAATTGCACCGAATACATCTGTTTATCCTACAGCTATTGTAAGCAGTAGTCATGAGCATATAAACCAGAGTTACACTGTTAGCACTGAGGTGGTGTGCAGTAGTAGGAAGACCACTTTATGCAGCTCACTCCCTGCACTATCAATTCAACTGTCAAGCCCCTTTACTGGCTCAAATAGCCAACCAATCAGCCTGTTACCAGCCCTTAGTAAACTTCAGGAAAAAATGGTGCTTGACCAGATGCAATGCTATTTCACAGGAAACATATTGACAACAAATTTCAGCATGGTTGTATGGAATGACACTCAGCAAGCACAGCACTTTTGCAAAATTACTGATGATTGGCTGAGATAAATTGATGATAAAATGATTGTGGGGGCTGTCTTGTTAGACTTCAGTGCAGCTTTGACATTATCGTTCATAGTCTGCTGCTGGAAAAACGTATGTGGTATGGCACAACCCCTGCTATAATGTGGATAAAGAGTTACTTGTCTAACAGAACACAGAGGGTGTTCTTTAATGGGGAGTCTCTCAAATATAATCCAGCTAGAGTCAGGAATTCCCCTGGGTAGCTGTTTAGGCCCCTTGCTTTTAAAAAGTTTTACTAACGACATGCCACTGACTGAGTGAAGCCAGAGTGTCTATGTATGTGGATGACACAACACCATACACGTCAGCTACTAGACTGACTGAAATGACAGCAACACTCAACAAAGAGCTGTAGTTAGTTTCAGAGTGGGTGGCAAGGAATAAGTTAGCCCTAAATATTTCTGAAACTAAAAGCATTGTATTTGGAACAAAACACTCACTAAACCCGAAACCTCAACTAAATCTTGTAATAAATAATGTGGAAATTGAGCAAGTTGAGATGACTAAACTGCTTGAAATAACACTAGATTGTAAACTGTCATGGTCAAAACATATTGATGCAGTAGTAGCTAAGATTGGGAGAAGTCTGTCTATAATAAATCGATGCACTGCCTTCTTAACAACACTATCAACAAGCCCTAGTTTTGTAATTGTCTCCTAACTGGGCAGCACGGCTGGCCCTTGGATGTACACAGAGAGCTAATATTAATAATATGCATGTCAATCTCTCCTGGCTGAAAGTGGAGGAGAGATTGACTTCATCACTACTTTTATTTATGAGAGGTATTGAGAGGTGTTGAATGCACCGAGCTGTCTGTCTAAACTACTGGCCCACAGCTCGGACACCCATGCATACCCCACAAGACATGCCACAAGAGGTTTCTTCACAGTCCCCAAGTCCAGAACAGACTATGGGAGGCACACAGTACTACATAGAGCCATGACTACTTTGGAACTCTATTCCACATCAAGAAACTGACGTAAAATTTGATTTAAAAAAACAGATGGATGAACAACTTATGGAACAGAGGGACTGTGAAGCAACACAAACATTGGCACAGTCACATCTACTTCCGGCGCCGACAGAGATGGCCGCCTGGCTTCTCGTTCCTTGGAAACTATATAGTATTTAGATTTTTTTTAATGTGTTATTTCTTACATTGTTACCCGAGGTAATCTTAGGTTTTATTACATACAGTTGGGAGGAACTATTGGATATAAGAGCAACGTCAACTCACCAACATTACGACCAGGAATACGACTTTCCCGAAGCTGATCCTCTGTTTTGTCCACCACCCAGGACAATGGACCGGATCCCAGCCGGCGACCCAAAACAACAACACCGAAGAAGGGGCAGACGGAGCGGTCTTCTGGTCAGGCTCCGTAGACGGGCACATCGCACACCGCTCCCGAGCATACTACTAGCCAATGTCCAGTCTCTTGACAACAAGGTAGACTAAATCCGTGCAAGGGTAGCCTTCCATAGAGACATCAGAGACTGTAACGTTCTTTGTTTCACGGAAACATGGCTCACTCGAGCTGGATTCTTCACGTATCGCGCCAACAGAAACAAGCATCTTTCTGGTAAGAAGAAGGGCGGGGGTGTATGCCTTATGATTAACGAGACGTGGTGCATTCATAACAACATACAGGAACTCAAGTCCTTCTGTTCACCTGACTTAG
>NW_027014236.1:0-13959 GCF_036934945.1 Oncorhynchus masou masou | reverse complement strand
CCTGGTTCTACCTAGATTAGCTCAGCCTTCCACGCTCCCTGGTTCTACCTAGATTAGCTCAGCCTTCCACGCTCCCTGGCCCTACCTAGATTAGCTCAGCCTTCCACGCTCCCTGGTTCTACCTAGATTAGCTCAGCCTTCCAGGCTCCCTGGTTCTACCTAGATTAGCTCAGCCTTCCACGCTCCCTGGTTCTACCTAGATTAGCTCAGCCTTCCAGGCTCCCCTGGTTCTACCTAGATTAGCTCAGCCTTCCACGCTCCCTGGTTCTACCTAGATTAGCTCAGCCTTCCAGGCTCCCTGGTTCTACCTAGATTAGCTCAGCCTTCCACGCTCCCTGGTTCTACCTAGATTAGCTCAGCCTTCCACGGCTCCCTGGTTCTACCTAGATTAGCTCAGCCTTCCAGGCTCCCTGGTTCTACCTAGATTAGCTCAGCCTTCCAGGCTCCCTGGTTCTACCTAGATTAGCTCAGCCTTCCAGCGCTCCCTGGTTCTACCTAGATTAGCTCAGCCTTCCACGCTCCCTGGTTCTACCTAGATTAGCTCAGCCTTCCAGGCTCCCTGGTTCTACCTAGATTAGCTCAGCCTTCCAGGCTCCCTGGTTCTACCTAGATTAGCTCAGCCTTCCAGGCTCCCTGGTTCTACCTAGATTAGCTCAGCCTTCCTCGCTCCCTGGCCCTACCTAGATTAGCTCAGCCTTCCAGGCTCCCTGGTTCTACCTAGATTAGCTCAGCCTTCCAGGCTCCCTGGTTCTACCTAGATTAGCTCAGCCTTCCAGGCTCCCTGGTTCTACCTAGATTAGCTCAGCCTTCCACGCTCCCTGGTTCTACCTAGATTAGCTCAGCCTTCCAGGCTCCCTGGTTCTACCTAGATTAGCTCAGCCTTCCACGGCTCCCTGGTTCTACCTAGATTAGCTCAGCCTTCCAGGCTCCCTGGTTCTACCTAGATTAGCTCAGCCTTCCAGGCTCCCTGGTTCTACCTAGATTAGCTCAGCCTTCCAGGCTCCCTGGTTCTACCTAGATTAGCTCAGCCTTCCAGGCTCCCTGGTTCTACCTAGATTAGCTCAGCCTTCCAGGCTCCCTGGTTCTACCTAGATTAGCTCAGCCTTCCAGGCTCCCTGGTTCTACCTAGATTAGCTCAGCCTTCCAGGCTCCCTGGTTCTACCTAGCATTAGCTCAGCCTTCCAGGCTCCCTGGTTCTACCTAGATTAGCTCAGCCTTCCACGCTCCCTGGTTCTACCTAGCTTAGCTCAGCCTTCCACGCTCCCTGGTTCTACCTAGCCTAGCTCAGCTTTCCACGCTCCCTGGTTCTACCTAGCCTAGCTCAGCCTTCCACGCTCCCTGGTTCTACCTAGATTAGCTCAGCCTTCCACGCTCCCTGGTTCTACCTAGCTTAGCTCAGCCTTCCACGCTCCCTGGTTCTACCTAGCCTAGCTCAGCTTTCCACGCTCCCTGGTTCTACCTAGCCTAGCTCAGCTTTCCACGCTCCTCCTGGTTCTACCTAGCCTAGCTCAGCCTTCCACGCTCCCTGGTCTCTACCTAGCTTAGCCTCAGCCTTCCACGCTCCCTGGTTCTACCTAGCCTAGCTCAGCCTTCCACGCTCCCTGGTTCTACCTAGCCTAGCTCAGCCTTCCACGCTCCCTGGTTCTACCTAGCTTAGCTCAGCCTTCCACGCCTCCCTGGTTCTACCTAGATTAGCTCAGCCTTCTTCCCTCCCTGGTTCTACCTAGATTAGCTCAGCCTTCCACGCTCCCTGGTTCTACCTAGCCTAGCTCCAGCTTTCCACGCCTCCCTGGTTCTACCTAGCTCTAGCTCAGCCTTCCTCCCTCCCTGGTTCAACCTAGATTAGCTCAGCCTTCCAGGCTCCCTGGTTCTACCTAGATTAGCTCAGCCTTCCAGGCTCCCTGGTTCAACCTAGATTAGCTCAGCCTTCCAGGCTCCCTGGTTCTACCCTAGATTAGCTCAGCCTTCCACGCTCCCTGGTTCTACCTAGATTAGCTCAGCCTTCCACGCTCCCTGGTTCTACCTAGCCTAGCTCAGCCTTCCACGCTCCCTGGTTCTACCTAGCCTAGCTCAGCCTTCCACGCTCCCTGGTTCTACCTAGCTTAGCTCAGCCTTCCACGCTCCCTGGTTCTACCTAGCTTAGCTCAGCCTTCCACGCTCCCTGGTTCTACCTAGCCTAGCTCAGCCTTCCACGCTCCCTGGTTCTACCTAGCCTAGCTCAGCCTTCCTCCCTCCCTGGTTCTATCTAGACGAGTTTAGCCTTCCTCCCTCCCTGGTTCTACCTAGTTTAGATCAGCCTTCGACGCTCTCTGGTTGAACCTAGCCTCGCTCAGCCTTCCTCCCTCCCTGGTTCTACTTGGCTTAGCTTAGCCTGCCTTCCTCCCTCCCTCCCTGGTTCTACCTAGCCTAGCTCAGCCTTCCTCCCTTCTCTCTGTTCCCCCTCCCTCCCTCCCTCCCTTCTCTCTGTTCCCCCATCTACCTAGCTTAGCTTAGCCTTCCACACTCCCTGGTTCTACCTAGCTTAGCTTAGCCTTCCACACTCCCTGGTTCTACCTAGCCTAGCTTATCCTTCCTCACTCCCTGGTTCTGCTTAGCCTGGTCCTCCCTTCTCTCTGTTTCCCTCTCCCTTCTCTCTGTTCCCCCCTCCCTCCCTTCTCTCTGTTCCCCCATCCCTCCCTTCTCTCTGTTACCCCATCCCTCCCTCCCTCCCCTCTCTCTTCTCTCTTTCCTCCCTCCTTCTCTCTGTTCCCCCCCTCCCTCCCTTCTCTCTGTTTCCCCCTCCCTCCCTTCTCTCTGTTTCCCCCTCCCTCCCTTCTCTCTGTTCCCCCATCCCTCCCTTCTCTCTGTTTTCCCCTTCCCTCCCTTCTCTCTGTTTCCCCCTCCCTCCCTTCTCACCGTACCCCCTCCCTCCCTTATCTCTGGACTCCCTCCCTCCCTTATCTCTGTTTCCTCCCTCCCTTATCTCTGCTTCCTCCCTCCCTTATCTCTGTTTCCTCCCTCCCCTATCTCTGTTTCCTCCCTCCCTTACCTCTGTTTCCCTCCCTACCCTGTCCTCTCCTTCTCTCTGTTCCCCCTCCCTCCCTTCTCTGTTTCCCCCACCCCTCCCTTCTCTCTTTCCCCCCTCCCTCCCTCCCTTCTCTCTTTCCCCCCTCCCTCCCCTTCTCTCTGTTCCCCGCTCCCTCCCTTCTCTCTGTTTCCCCCCTCCCTCCCTTCCCTCTGTTTCCCCCTCCCTCCCTTCTCTCTGTTTCCCCCTCCCTCCCTTCTCTCGGTTCCCCCCCTCCCTCCCTTCTCTCTGTTTCCCTCCTCCCTTCTCTCTGTTTCCCCCCTCCCTCCCTTCTCTCTGTTTCCTCCCTGCCTTCTCTCTGTCCCCCCTCCCTCCCTTCTCTCTGTTTCCTCCCTCCCTTCTCTCTGTTTCCTCCCTCCCTTCTCTCTGTTTCCCCGCCCCCTCCCTCCCTTCTCTCTGTTTCCCCACTCCCTCCCTTCTCTCTGTTTCCTCCCTCCCTCCCTTCTCTCTGTTTCCCCCATTCCTCCCTTCTCTCTGTTCCACCCTCCCTCCCTTCTCTCTGTTTCCCCCCTCCCTCCCTTCTCTCTGTTCCCCCATCCCTCTGTTTCCCCCTCCCTCCCTCTTCTCTGTTTCCCCCCTCCCTCCCTTCTCTCTGTTTCTCCCTCCCTTCTCTCTGTTCCCCAATCCATCCCTTCTATCTGTTTCCCCCCTCCCTCCCTTCTCTCCCTTCTCTCTGTTCCCCCCTCCCTCCCTTCTTTCTGTTCCCCCTCCCTCCCTTCTCTCTGTTCCCCCCTCCCTACCTTCTCTCTGTTCCCCGCTCCCTCCCTTCTCTCTGTTTCCCCCCTCCCTCCCTTCTCTCTGTTTCCTCCCTCCCTTCTCTCTGTTTCCTCCCTCCCTTCTCTCTGTTTCCTCCCTCCCTTCTCTCTGTCCCCCCTCCCTCCCTTCTCTCTGTTTCCTCCCTCCCTTCCCTCTGTTTCCCCCTCCCCTTATCTCTGTTTCTCCCTCCCTCCCTTCCCTCTGTTTTCCCGCTCCCTCCCTTCTCTCTGTTTCCCCTCCCTCCCTTCCTCTCTGTTTCCCCCTCCCTCCCTTCTCTCTGTTTCCCCCTCCCTCCCTTCTCTCTGTTTCCCCCTCCCTCCCTTCCCTCTGTTCCCTCCCCCCTCCCTCCCTTCCCTTCTCTGTTTCCCCCTCCCTTATCTCTGTTTCTCCCTCCCTTCTCTCTGTTTCCTCCCTCCCTTATCTCTGTTTCCTCCCTCCCTTCTCTCTGTTCCCCCTCCCTCCCTTCTCTCTGTTTCCCCCATCCCTCCCTTCTCTCTTTCCCCCTCCCTCCCTCCTTTCTCTCTGTTCCCCCCTCCCTCCCTCCCTTCTCTCTGTTTTCCCCCTCCCTTCTCTCTGTTTCCCCCCTCCCTTCTCTCTGTTTCCCCCTCCCTCCCCTCTCTCTGTTTCCCCCTCCCTCCCTTCTCTCTGTTTCCCCCTCCCTCCCTTCTCTCCCTTCCCTCTGTTTCCCCGCTCCCTCCCTTCTCTCTGTTTCCCCCCCCCTCCCTTCCCTCTGTTTCCCCCTCCCTCCCTTCTCTCTTTCCTCCCCTCCCTTCTCTCTGTTTCCCCCTCCCTCCCTTCCCTCTGTTTCCCCCTCCTCCCTTCTCTCTGTTTCCCCCCTCCCTCCCTTCCCTCTGTTTCCCCCCTCCCTCCCTTACCCCTGTTTCCCCGCTCCTTCCCTTCTCTTTTCCCCTCTTTTCTCTCTGTTCACCCTCTCCCTCCCTTCTCTCTGTTTCCCCCTCCCTCCCTTCCCTCTGTTTCCCCTCCCTCCCTTCCCTCTGTTTCCCCCTCCTCCCTTCCCTCTGTTTCCCCCTCCCTCTGTTTCCCCCCTCCCTCCCTTCTCTCTGTTTCCCCCTCCCTCCCTTCTCTCTGTTTCCCCCTCTCCCTTCCCTCTGTTTCCCCCTCCCTCCCTTCCTCTGTTTCCCCTCCCTCCCTTCTCTCTGTTTCCCCCTTCCCTCTGTTTCCCCCTCCCTCCCTTCTCTGTTTCCTCCTCCCTTCTCTCTGTTTCCTCTCCCTCCCTTCTCTCTGTTTCCCTCCCTCCCTCCCTTCTCTCTGTTTCCCCCTCCCTCCCTTCTCTCTGTTTCCCTCCCTCCCTTCTCTCTGTTTCCCCCTCCCTTCCCTCTGTTTCCCCCCTCCCTCCCTTCCCCTCTGTTTCCCCGCTCCCTCCCTTCTCTTTTCCCCTCTTTTCTCTCTGTTCACCCTCTCCCTCCCTTCTCTCTGTTCCCCCTCCCTCCCTTCTCTCTGTTTCCCCCTCCCTCCCTTCTCTCTGTTTCCCCCTCCCTCCCTTCTCTCTGTTTCCCCCCTCCCTCCCTTCTCTCTGTTTCCCCCCTCCCTCCCTTCTCTCTGTTTCCCCCTCCCTCCCTTCCCTCTGTTTCCCCCTCCCTCCCTTCTCTCTGTTTCCCCTCCCTCCCTTCCCCCTGTTTCCCCGCTCCCTCCCTTATCTTTTCCCTCCTTTCTCTCTGTTCCCCTCTCCCTCCCTTCCCTCTGTTTCCCCTCCCTCCCTTCCTCTGTTCCCCCTCCCTCCCTTCCCTCTGTTTCCCCCTCCCTCCCTTCCCTCTGTTTCCCCCCTCCCTCCCTTCTCTCTGTTTCCCCCTCCCTCCCTTCCCTCTGTTTCCCCCTCCCTCCCTTCTCTCTGTTTCCCCCTCCCTCCCTTCTCTCTGTTCCCCCTCCCTCCCTTCTCTCTGTTTCCCCCTCCCTCCCTTCTCTCTGTTTCCCCCCTCCCTCCCTTCTCTCTGTTCCCTTCCCCCCTCCCTCCCTTCTCCTGTTTCCCCCCCTCCCTTATCTCTGTTTCCTCCCTCCCTTCTCTCTGTTTCCCTCCCTCCCTTCCTCTGTTTCCTCCCTCCCTTCTCTCTGTTTCCCCCTCCCTCCCTTCTCTCTCTGTTTCCCCCATCCCTCCCTTCTCTGTTTCCCCCTCCCTCCCTCCTTTCTCTCTGTCTCTCCTCCCTCCCTCCCTTCTCTCTGTTTCCCCCTCCCTCCCTTCTCTGTTTCCCCCTCCCTTCCCCCTGTTTCCCCCTCCCTCCCCTCTCTCTGTTTCCCCCTCCCTCCCTTCTCTCTGTTTCCCCTCCTCCCTTCTCCTCTGTTTCCCCCTCCCTCCCTTCCCTCTGTTTCCCCGCTCCTCCCTTCTCTTTTCCCCTCTTTTCTCTCTGTTCACCCTCCCTCCCTTCCTCTGTTTCCCTCCTCCCTTCCCTCTGTTTCCCCCTCCCTCCCTTCTCTCTGTTTCCCTCCTCCCTTCCTCTGTTCCCCCTCCCTCCCTTCTCTCTGTTTCCCCTCCCCCTTCCCTCTGTTTCCCCCCTCCCTCCCTTCCCTCTGTTTCCCCCTCCCTCCCTTCCCTCCTCCCTCCCTTCCTCTGTTTCCCCCTCCCTCCCTTCTCTCTGTTCCCCTCTCCCTCCCTTCTCTCTGTTTCCCCTCCCTCCCTTCTCTCTGTTCCCCCTCCCTCCCTTCTCTCTGTTTCCCCCCTCCCTCCCTTCCCTCTGTTTCCCCCTCCCTCCCTTCTCTCTGTTTCCCCCTCCCTCCCTTCTCTCTGTTCCCCCTCCCTCCCTTCTCTCTGTTTCCCCTCCCTCCCTTCTCTCTGTTCCTCCTCCCTTCTCTCTGTTCCCCCCTCCCTTCTCTCTGTTTCCTCCCTCCTTTCCTCTGTTTCCTCCCTCCCTTCTCTCTGTTTCCCCCTCCCTCCCTTCTCTCTGTTTCCCCCTCCCTCCCTTCTCTCTGTTTCCTCCCTCCCTCCCTTCTCTCTGTTTCCCCCCTCCCTCCCTTCTCTCTGTTTCCCCCTCCCTCCCTTCTCTCTGTTCCCCCCTCCCTCCCTTCTCTCTGTTTCCCCCTCCCTCCCTTCTCTCTGTTTCCCCCTCCCTTCTCTCTGTTCCCTCCCTCCCTTCTCTCTGTTTCCTCCCTCCCTTCTCTCTGTTTCCCCTCCCTCCCTCTCTCCTTCTCTGTTTCCCCCTCCCTCCCTTCTCTCTGTTCCCCCTCCCTCCCTTCTCTCTGTTTCCTCCTCCTTCTCTCTGTTCCCCCTCCCTCCCTTCTCTCTGTTTCCCCCTCCCTCCCTTCTCTCTGTTTCCTCCCTCCCTTCTCTCTGTTTCCCTCCCTCCCTTCTCTCTGTTTCCCTCCCTCCCCTTCTCTCTGTCCCCCTCCCTCCCTTCTCTCTGTTTCCCCCTCCCTTCTCTCTGTTTCCCCCTCCCTCCCTTCTCTCTGTTCCCCTCCCCCTCCCTCCCTTCCTCTCTGTTTCCCCCTCCCTCCCTTCTCTCTGTTTCCCCCTCCCTCCCTTCTCTGTTTCCCCTCCCTCCCTTCTCTCTGTTTCCCCCTCCCTCCCTTCTCTCTGTTTCCCCCTCCCTCCCTTCTCTCTGTTTCCCCCTCCCTCCCTTCTCTCTGTTTCCCCCTCCTCCCTCCCTCTCCTTCTCTGTTTCCCCCTCCCTTCTCTCTGTTTCCCCCTCCCTTATCTCTGTTTCCTCCCTCCCTTATCTGTTTCCTCCCTCCCTTCTCTCTGTTCCCCCTCCCTCCCTTCTCTCTGTTTCCCCTCCCTCCCTTCTCTCTTTCCCTCCTCCCTTCTCTCTGTCCCCCTCTCCCTCCCTTCTCTCTGTTTCCCCCTCCCTTCCTCTGTTTCCCCCCTCCCTTCTCTCTGTTTCCCCCTCCCTCCCTCTCTCTGTTTCCCCCTCCCTCCCTTCTCTCTGTTTCCTCCCTCCCTCCCTTCTCTCTGTTTCCCCCTCCCTCCCTTCTCTCTGTTTCCCCCTCCCTCCCTTCTCTCTGTTTCCCCCCTCCCTCCCTTCTCTCTGTTTCCCCCCTCCCTCCCTTCTCTCTGTTTCCCTCCCTCCCTTCCCTCTGTTTCCCCTCCCTCCCTTCTCTCTGTTTCCCCCTCCCTCCCTTCCCTCTGTTTCCCCCTCCCTCCCTTACCCCTGTTTCCCCGCTCCTTCCCTTCTCTTTTCCCCTCTTTCTCTCTGTTCACCCTCTCCCTCCCTTCTCTCTGTTTCCCCCTCCCTCCCTTCCCTCTGTTTCCCCCTCCCTCCCTTCCCTCTGTTTCCCCCTCCCTCCCTTCCCTCTGTTTCCCCCTCCCTCCCTTCCTCTCTGTTTCCCCCTCCCTCCCTTCTCTCTGTTTCCCCCTCCCTCCCTTCTCTCTGTTTCCCCCTCCCTCCCTTCCCTCTGTTTCCCCCTCCCTCCCTTCTCTCTGTTTCCCCTTCCTCTGCTTCCCTCTCCCTCCTCTGTTCCCTCTCTCTCTCCCTCCCTTCCTTCTCTCTGTTTCCCCCTCCCTCCCTTCTCTCTGTTTCCCTCCCTCCCTTCTCTCTGTTTCCCCCTCCCTTCTCTCTGTTTCCCTCCTCCCTTCCCTCTGTTTCCCCCTCCCTCCCTTCCCTCTGTTTCCCCGCTCCCTCCCTTCTCTTTTCCCCTCTTTTCTCTCTGTTTCCCCCTCCCTCCCTTCTCTCTGTTTCCCCTCCCTCCCTTCCCTCTGTTTCCACCCTCCCTCCCTTCTCTCTGTTTCCCCCTCCCTCCCTTCTCTCTGTTTCCCCTCCCTCCCTTCCCTCTGTTTCCCCTCCCTCCCTTCTCTCTGTTTCCCCCTCCCTCCCTTCCCTCTGTTTCCCCCCTCCCTCCCTTCTCTCTGTTTCCCCTCCCTCCCTTCCCTCTGTTTCCCCGCTCCCTCCCTTATCTTTTCCCCTCTTTTCTCTCTGTTCACCCTCTCCCTCCCTTCCCTCTGTTTCCCCCTCCCTCCCTTCCCTCTGTTTCCCCCTCCCTCCCTTCTCTCTGTTTCCCCCTCCCTCCCTTCCCTCTGTTTCCCCCTCCCTCCCTTCTCTCTGTTTCCCCCTCCCTCCCTTCTCTCTGTTTCCCCCTCCCTCCCTTCCCTCTGTTTCCCCCTCCCTCCCTTCTCTCTGTTTCCCCCTCCCTCCCTTCCCTCTGTTTCCCCCTCCCTCCCTTCTCTCTGTTTCCCGCTCCTTCCCTTCTCTCTGTTCCCCTCCTTCCTTCTCTCTGTTCACCCTCTCCCTCCCTTCTCTCTGTTTCCCCCTCCCTCCCTTCTCTCTGTTTCCCCCTCCCTTCCCTCTTTCCCCCTCCCTCCCTTCTCTCTGTTTCCCCCTCCCTCCCTTCTCTCTGTTTCCCCCTCCCTCCCTTCTCTCTGTTTCCCCCTCCCTCCCTTCGCTCTGTTTCCCCCTTCCCTCTGTTTCCCCCTCCCTCCCTTCCCCCTGTTTCCCCGCTCCCTCCCTTATCTTTTCCCCTCTTTTCTCTGTTAACCCTCTCCCTCCCTTCTCTCTGTTTCCCACCTCCCTCCCTTCTCTCTGTTTCCTCCCTCTCTCTCTGTTTCCCCCCTCCCTCTCCTTCCCTCTGTTTCCCCTCCCTCCCTTCTCTCTGTTTCCCCCCTCCCTCCCTTACCCTGTTTCCCCGCTCCCTTCCCTTCTCTTTTCCCCCTCTTCTTCTCTCTGTTCACCCTCTCCCTCCCTTCTCTCTGTTTCCCCCTCCCTCCCTTCTCTCTGTTTCCCCCTCCCTCCCTTCCTCTGTTTCCCCCTCCCTCCCTTCTCTCTGTTTCCCCCCTCCCTCCCTTCTCTCTGTTTCCCCCCTCCCTCCCCTTCCCTCTGTTTCCCCTCCCTCCCTTCCCTCTGTTTCCTCCCTTCCCTCTGTTTCCCCCTCCCTCCCTTCTCTCTGTTTCCCCCCTCCCTCCCTTCTCTCTGTTTCCCCCTCCCTCCCTTCCCTCTGTTTCCCCCCTCCCTCCCTTCTCTCTGTTTCCCCCCTCCCTCCCCTTCCCTCTGTTTCCCCCTCCCTCCCTTCCTCTCTGTTTCCCCGCTCCCTCCCTTATCTTTTCCCCTCTTTTCTCTCTGTTCACCCTCTCCCTCCCTTCCCTCTGTTTCCCCCTCCCTCCCTTCCCTCTGTTTCCCCGCTCCCTCCCTCTCTCTGTTTCCCCCTCCCTCCCTCTCTCTGTTTCCCCCTCCCTCCCTTCCCTCTGTTTCCCCCTCCCTCCCTTCTCTCTGTTTCCCCCTCCCTCCCTTCCCTCTGTTTCCCCGCTCCCTCCCTTCTCTCTGTTCCCCCTCCCTCCCTTCCCTCTGTTTCCCCCTCCCTCCCTTCCCTCTGTTTCCCCTCCCTCCCTTCCCTCTGTTCCCCCTCCCTCCCTTCTCTCTTTTCCCCCTCCTTTCTCTCTGTTTCCCTCTCCCTCCCTTCTCTCTGTTTCCCCCTCCCTCCCTTCTCTCTGTTTCCCCTCCCTCCCTTCCCTCTGTTTCCCCCTCCCTCCCTTCCCTCTGTTTCCCCCCTCCCTCCCTTCTCTCTGTTTCCCCCCTCCCTCCCTTCCCTCTGTTTCCCCCTCCCTCCCTTCCCTCTGTTTCCCCCTTCCCTCTGTTTCCTCCTCCCTCCCTTCTCTCTGTTTCCCCCTCCCTCCCTTCTCTCTGTTTCCCCCTCCCTCCCTTCTCTCTGTTTCCCCCTCCCTCCCTTCCCTCTGTTTCCCCCTCCCTCCCTTCCTCTCTGTTTCCCCGCTCCCTCCCTTATCTTTTCCCCTCTTTTCTCTCTGTTCACCCTCTCCCTCCCTTCCCTCTGTTTCCCCCTCCCTCCCTTCTCTCTGTTTCCCCCTCCCTCCCTTCCCTCTGTTTCCCCCTCCCTCCCTTCTCTCTGTTTCCCCCTCCCTCCCTTCTCTCTGTTTCCCCCTCCCTCCCTTCCCTCTGTTTCCCCTCCCTCCCTTCCTCTCTGTTTCCCCTCCCTCCCTTCTCTCTGTTTCCCCCTCCCTCCCTTCTCTCTGTTTCCCCCTCCCTCCCTTCCCTCTGTTTCCCCCCTCCCTCCCTTCTCTCTGTTTCCCCCTCCCTCCCTTCTCTCTGTTTCCCCTCCCTCCCTCTTTCTCTCTGTTTCCCCCTCCCTCCCTTCCCTCTGTTTCCCCCGCTCCCTCCCTTCTCTCTGTTTCCCCCTCCCTCCCTTCCCTCTGTTTCCCCGCTCCCTCCCTTCTCTGTTTCCCCCTCCCTCCCTTCCCTCTGTTTCCCCCTCCCTCCCTTCCCTCTGTTTCCCCCTCCCTCCCTTCTCTCTGTTTCCCCTCTCCTTCCCTTCTCTCTCTTCCCCTCTTTTCTCTCTGTTCACCCTCTCCCTCCCTTCCCTCTGTTTCCTCCCTCCCTCCCTTCTCTCTGTTTCCCCCTCCCTCCCTTCTCTCTGTTCCCCCTCCCTCCCTTCTCTCTGTTTCCCCCTCCCTCCCTTCTCTCTGTTTCCCCCTCCCTCCCTTCTCTCTGTTTCCCCCTCCCTCCCTTCTCTCTGTTCCCCTCCCTCCTTCTCTCTGTTTCCCCCCTCCCTCCCTTCCCTCTGTTTCCCCTCCCTCCCTTATCTCTGTTTCCCCTCTCCCTTCTCTCTGTTTCCCCTCCCTCCCTTATCTCTGTTTCCCCCTCCCTCCCTTCTCTCTGTTCTCCCTCCCTTCTCTCTGTTTCCCTCCCTCCCTTTCCTCTGTTTCCCCCTCCCTCCCTTCTCTCTGTTTCCCCCTCCCTCCCTTCTCTCTGTTTCCCCCTCCCTCCCTTCTCTCTTTCCCCCCTCCCTTCTCTCTTTCCCCCTCTCCCTCCCTTCTCTCTGTTTCCCCCTCCCTCCCTTCTCTCTGTTTCCAGGCTCCCTCCCTTCTCTCTGTTTCCCCCTCCCTCCCTTCTCTCTGTTTCCCCCCTCCCTCCCTCTCTCTCTGTTCTCCCCTCCCTCCCTTCTCTCTGTTTCCCCCCTCCCTCCCCTTCCTCTCTGTTTCCCCCCCTCCCTTCCTCTCTGTTTCCCCCTCCCTCCCTTCTCTCTGTTCTCCCTCCCTGCCTTCTCTCTGTTCCCCCTCCCTCCCTTCTCTCTGTTTCCTCCCTCCCTTCTCTCTGTTTCCCCTCCCTCCCTTCTCTCTGTTTCCCCCTCCCTCCCTTCTCTCTGTTTCCCCCCCCCTCTCCTTCTCTCTGTTCACCCTCTCCCTCCCTTCTCTCTGTTTCCCCACTCCCTCCCTTCTCTCTGTTTCCCCCTCCCTCCCTTCTCTCTGTTTCCCCCTCCCTCCCTTCTCTCTGTTTCCCCCTCCCTCCCTTCTCTCTGTTCCCCCTCCCTCCCTTCTCTCTGTTTCCACCCTCCCTCCCTTCTCTCTGTTTCCCCCTCCTCCTTCCCTCTGTTTCCCCATCCCTCCCTTCTCTCTGTTTCCCCCTCCCTCCCTCCTCTCTGTTTCCCCCTCCCTCCCTTCTCTCTGTTTCCCCCTCCCTCCCTTCCCTCTGTTTCCCCCTCCCTCCCTTCTCTCTGTTTCCCTCCCTCCCTTCCCCGTTTCCCCCTCCCTCCCTTCCCTCTGTTTCCCCCTCCCTCCCTTCTCTCTGTTTCCCCCTCTCTTCTCCTCTGTTCCCCCCTCCCTCCCTTCCCTCTGTTTCCCCCCCTCCCTCCCTTCTCTCTGTTTCCCCCTCCCTCCCTTCTCTCTGTTTCCCCCTCCCTCCCTTCCCTCTGTTTCCCCCCTCCCTCCCTTCTCCCCTGTTTCCCCCGCTCCCTCCCCTTATCTTTTCCCCTCTTTTCTCTCTGTTAACCCCCTCCCTCCCTTCCCTCTGTTTCCCCCTCCCTCCCTTACCCCTGTTTCCCCGCTCCCTCCCTTCCCTTTTCCCCTCTTCCCTCTCTTTTCCCCTCTCTTCTCTCTGTTCCCCTCTCCCTCCCTTCCCTCTGTTTCCCCCTCCCTCCCTTCCCTCTGTTTCCCCCTCCCTCCCTTCTCTCTGTTTCCCCCTCCCTCCCTTCTCTCTGTTTCCCCCTCCCTCCCTTCTCTCTGTTCCCCCCTCCCTCCCTTCCCTCTGTTTCCCCCCCCTCCCTTCCCTCTGTTTCCCTCCCTCCCTCCCTCCTCCTCCTCTCTGTTTCCCCCTCCCTCCCTTCTCTCTGTTTCCCCCTCCCTCCCTTCTCTCTGTTTCCCCCCTCCCTCCCTTCCCTCTGCTTCCCCCTCCCTCCCTTCTCTCTGTTTCCCCCTCCCTCCCTTCCCTCTGTTTCCCCCTCCCTCCCTTCCTCCTGTTTCCCGCTCCCTCCCTTATCTTTCCCCTCTTTTCTCTCTGTTCACCCTCTCCCTCCCTTCCCTCTTTTCCCCCTCCCTCCCTTCTCTCTGTTTCCCCCTCCCTCCCTTCTCTCTGTCTCCCTCCCTTCCCTCTGTTCCCTCCCTCCCTTCTCTGTTCCCCCTCCCTCCCTTCCCTCTGTTTCCCCCTCCCTCCCTTCTCTCTGTTTCCCCCTCCCTCCCTTCTCTCTGTTTCCCCCTCCCTCCCTTCTCTCTGTTTCCCCCTCCCTCCCTTCCCTCTGTTTCCCCCTCCCTCCCTTCTCTCTGTTTCCCCCTCCCTCCCTTCCCCGGTTTCCCGCTCCCTCCCTTATCTTTTCCCCTCTTTTCTCTCTGTTCACCCTCTCCCTCCCTTCCCTCTGTTTCCTCCTCCCTTCCCTCAGTTTCCCCCCTCCCTCCCTTCCCTCTGTTTCCCCCTCCCTCCCTTCCCTCTGTTTCCCCCTCCCTCCCTTCCCTCTGTTTCCCCCTCCCCCTCCCTCCTCCCTCTGTTTCCCCCCTTCCTCTGTTTCCCCTCCCTCCCTTCCCTCTGTTTCCCCCTCCCTCCCTTACTCCCTGTTTCCCGCTCCTTCCCTTCTCTTTTCCCCTCTTTTCTCTCTGTTCACCCTCTCCCTCCCTTCTCTCTGTTTCCTCCCTCCCTCCCTTCTCTCTGTTTCCCCCTCCCTCCCTTCTCTCTGTTTCCCCCTCCCTTCCTTCTCTTTTCCCCCCTCCCTCCCTTCTCTCTGTTTCCCCCTCCCTCCCTTCTCTCTGTTTCCCCCCCTCCCTCCCCTTCTCTCTGTTTCCCCCTCCCTCCCCTTCCCCCTGTTTCCCCGCTCCCTCCCTTATCTTTTTCCCCTCTTTTCTCTCTGTTAACCCTCTCCCTCCCTTCCCTCTGTTTCCCCCCTCCCTCCCTTAACCCTGTTTCCCTCCCTCCCTTCCCTTCTCTGTTTCCCCCTCCCTCCCTTCTCTCTGTTTCCCCTCTCCTCCCTTCTCTCTGTTTCCCCTC
>NW_027014235.1:0-13963 GCF_036934945.1 Oncorhynchus masou masou | reverse complement strand
ACAGCTCAATACTGACACACAACACACAGGACCATGGATATACAGCTCAATACTGATATACAGCTCAATACTGATATACAGCTCAATACTGATATACAGCTCAATACTGATATACAGCTCAATACTGACACACAACACACAGGACCATGGATATACAGCTCAATACTGATATACAGCTCAATACTGATATACAGCTCAATACTGATATACAGCTCAATACTGATATACAGCTCAATACTGATAAACAGCTCAATACTGATATACAGCTCAATACTGATATACAGCTCAATACTGATATACAGCTCAATACTGATATATAGCTCAATACTGATATACAGCTCAATACTGATATACAGCTCAATACTGACACACAACACACAGGACCATGGATATACAGCTCAATACTGATATACAGCTCAATACTGATATACAGCTCAATACTGATATACAGCTCAATACTGATATACAGCTCAATACTGATATACAGCTCAATACTGACACACAACACACAGGACCATGGATATACAGCTCATTACTGATATACAGCTCAATACTGATATACAGCTCAATACTGATATACAGCTCAATACTGATATACAGCTCAATACTGATATACAGCTCAATACTGATATACAGCTCAATACTGACACACAACACACAGGACCATGGATATACAGCTCATTACTGATATACAGCTCAATACTGATATACAGCTCAATACTGATATACAGCTCAATACTGATATACAGCTCAATACTGATATACAGCTCAATACTGACACACAACACACAGGACCATGGATATACAGCTCAATACTGATATACAGCTCAATACTGATATACAGCTCAATACTGATATACAGCTCAATACTGATATACAGCTCAATACTGATATACAGCTCAATACTGACTCAGGACCGCTTGTCTGTTGAGTGAATTGTTTCTGGAATGAATTCTGTTTTGGAATTACAATTAAAGTTCATAAATGTTGTCTCACAAACTCTGTTGGTCTTTCCCCTCCGTCAGTGTGTGGCTGTAGCAGCGTGGGTTCCCTCCCAGAGGGCTGTGATTGGTCTGGACGGTGTGTGTGTCGTCCGGAGTTCCAGGGACCGCGATGTGAGCAGTGTAGATCAGGCTTCCACTCCTACCCCAACTGCCAAGGTACTGACCACTGACAGGACCACACGCCACGCTCATCAACTACACACACCCCAACTACACACACCGAAACTACACACACCACACCTACACACACCAAAACTACACACACCCCAACTACACACGCCCCAACTACACACACCAGACACCCCAACTACACACACCAGACATCACAACTACACACACCAGACACCACAACTACACACACCACAACTACACATACCAGAAACCACAACTACACACACCAGACACCCCAACTACACACACCAGACAGCCCAACTACACACACCCCAACTACACACACCAGCAACCACAACTACACACACCAGACACCCCAACTACACACACCCCAAATACACACAGCAGACACCACAACTACACACACGCCAACTACACACACCACACACCCCAACTACACACACCAGACACCACAACTACACCCCAACTACACACACCACAACTACACACACCACAACTACACACACCAGACACCACAACTACACACACCAGACACCCCAATAAAACACACCACACATCAGTCATTTTGTAGAGGTGTCTGAACTCTCTATCAAAACAGTTTGGCGATGTTTGAGACTACATGACAGTCGTAGACAAATCGCCTCTTAAACAACTCATTATTATTTGTCGACTGCTCAGTTGGTGATTAGCGACAGAGCAGAACACGGCCACTATCTAATGTTGTCACTTCCTGTCTACCCAGTGTGCACCTGTGATCCTCGCACCTCCCTGGGCTCTAGCTGCAGTGTGTCGGGCCACTGCCACTGCAGACCCAACTACAGCGGCACCGCTTGTGACCAGTGTGCTCCTGGTTTCCACGGCTTCCCCAGCTGCACGCGTAAGTTGTCCGAGTTCAGGACGAGCATCTCAAAGACTGATTGGTTGTTAAAATCAGATTGCTTCAATATCTAAAACTAATGTCTAAATATGTCCAAGGTACTTTGTTAAAAGATGGGCGGCCGTCTGCGTTGTTATGTGTTTATTACCCTGTCTAATCTGTCCTGTTGTTATGTTATTACCCTGTCTAATCTGTCATGTTGTTATGTGTTTATTACCCTGTCTAATCTGTCCTGTTGTTATGTGTTTATTGCCCTGTCTAATCTGTCCTGTTGTTATGTGTTTATTACCCTGTCTAATCTGTCCTGTTGTTGTGTGTTTATTACCCTGTCTAATCTGTCCTGTTGTTATGTGTATTACCTCTGTCTAATCTGTCCTGTTGTTATGTGTTTACCCTGTCTAATCTGTCCTGTTGTTATGTGTTTATTACCCTGTCTAATCTGTCCTGTTGTTAGTGTGCTAATATTACCCTGTCTAATCTGTCCTGTTGTTATGTGTTTATTACCCTGTCTAATCTGTCCTTGTTGTTGGTGTGTTTATTACCCTGTCTAATCTGTCCTGTTGTTATGTGTTTATTACCCTGTCTAATCTGTCCTGTTGTTATGTGTTTATTACCTTGTCTAATCTGTCCTGTTGTTATGTGTTTATTACCCTGTCTAATCTGTCCTGTATGTGTTTATACCCTGTCTAATCTGTCCTGTTGTTATGTGTTTATTACCCTGTCTAATCTGTCCTGTTGTTTTGTGTTTATTACCCTGTCTAATCTGTCCTGTTGTTATGTGTTTATTACCCTGTCTAATCTGTCCTGTTACAGTTACCCTGTCTAATCCGTCCTGTTGTTATGTGTTACCCTGTCTAATCTGTCCTGTTGTTATGTGTTTATTACCCTGTCTAATCTGTCATGTTGTTATGTGTTTATTACCCTGTCTAATCTGTCCTGTTGTTTTGTGTTTATTACCCTGTCTAATCTGTCCTGTTGTTATGTCATATTACCCCGTCTAATATGTCCTGTTGTTATGTTTATTACCCTGTCTAATCTGGGTCCTGTTGTTATGTGTTTATTACCCTGTCTAATCTGTCCTGTTGTTATGTGTTTATTACCCTGTCTAATATGTCCTGTTGTTATGTGTTTATTACCCTGTCTAATATGTCCTGTTGTTATGTGTTTATTACCCTGTCTAATCTGTCCTGTTGTTATGTGTTTATTACCCTGTCTAATCTGTCCTGTTGTTATGTGTTTATTACCCTGTCTAATCTGTCCTGTTGTTATGTGTTTATTACCTGTTCAATCTGTCCTGTTGTTATGTGTTTATTACCCCGTCTAATCTGGTCCTGTTGTTATGTAAGCCATACCCTGTCTAATCTGTCCTGTTGTTATGTAAGCTTGTCACTCCTGTCACTCAATCTGTCCTGTTGTTATGTGCTTATTACCCTATCTAATCTGTCCTGTTGTTATGTGTTGTTATGTAAGCCCTGTCTAATCTGTCCTGTTGTTATGTGTTTATTACCCTGTCTAATCTGTCCTGTTGTTATGTGTTTATTACCCTGTCTAATCTGTCCTGTTGTTGTGTGTTTATTACCCTGTCTAATCTGTCCTGTTGTTATGTGTTTATACCCTGTCTAATCTGTCCTGTTGTTATGTGTTTATTACCCTGTCTAATCTGTCCTGTTGTTATGTGTTTATTGCCCTGTCTAATCTGTCCTGTTGTTGGCGTGTTTATTACCCTGTCAATCTGTCCTGTTGTTATGTGTTTATTACCCTGATCTTCTGTCCTGTTGTTGGTGTGTTTATAGATGTCTCTGTCTAATCTGTCCTGTTGTTATGTGTTTATTACCTCTGTCTAATCTGTCCTGTTGTTATGTGTTTATTACCCTGTCTAATCTGTCCTGTTGTTGTGTGTTTATTACCCTGTCTAATCTGTCCTGTTGTTATGTGTTTATTACCCTGTCTAACCTCCGTGTCCTGTTGTTGGTGTTTATTACCCTGTCTAATCTGTCCTGTTTTGTGTTTATTGCCCTGTCTAATCTGTCCTGTTGTTATGTGTTTATTACCCTGTCTAATCTGTCCTGTTGTTATGTGTTTATTACCCTGTCTAATCTGTCCTGTTGTTATGTGTTTATTACCCTGTCTAATCTGTCCTGTTGTTATGTGTTTATTGCCCTGTCTAATCTGTCCTGTTGTTATGTGTTTATTACCCTGTCTAATCTGTCCTGTTGTCTCCTGTCTCCCCAGCTACTATGCTAATGTGTTAATATCTCTCTCCCTCAGCTTGTCAGTGCTCATGAGGGCTCCAGGTTCAGTAGCTGCACTTCAGGTGAGTGGTCAGTGTACCTGTCACCAACGGCCATGACAGAGGTGACACCTGCAGCTCCGGAACCTCCACGGATTCCCTTGCTAAGGTAGGTGACCTCCTATGGATTTGGTCATTCAATCAATCAATAACCAACAATAGAGCTTATCATCCCTCAATGACAATTTAATTCACTCCTTTGCTCATATAATACACACATACTGTACATTAAATATCCATCTCGATTTCGATCTCAACCTTTGTATATAGCCTCCACGTTGACTCTGTACCGGTACCCCTGTATATAGCCTCCACATTGACTCTGTACCGGTACCCTGTATATAGCCTCCACATTGACTCTGTACCGGTACCCCTGTATATAGCCTCCTGACACTGACTCTGTACCGGCACCCTGTATATAGCCTCCACACTGACTCTGTACCGGCACCCCTGTATATAGCTTCCAGACTCTGTACCGGTACCCTGTATATAGCCTCCATATTGTCTCTGTACCAGTACCCCTGTATATAGTCTCCACATTGACTCTGTAACGGGTACCCCTGTATATAGCCTCCACATTGACTCTGTACCAGTACCCCCTGTATATAGTCTCCACATTGACTCTGCATCACCCCTGTATATAGCCTCCACATTGACTCTGTACCAGTACCACCTGTATATAGCCTCCACATTGACTCTGTACCGGTACCCCTGTAGCCTCCACATTGACTCTGTACCGGTACCCCTGTATATAGCCTCCATTGACTCTGTACCGGCACACCCTGCATAGCCTCCACATTGACTCTGTACCGGTAACCCCTGTAGATAGCCTCCACATTGACTCTGTACCGGTACCCCTGTATATAGCCTCCACATTGACTCTGTACCAGTACCCCTGTATATAGTCTCCACATTGACTCTGTACCGGTACCCCCCATATAGCCTCCACATTGACTCTGTACGCACCCCTGGTATAGCCCACATTGACTCTGTACCGGTACTCCCTGTATATAGCCTCCACATTGACTCTGTACCGGTAACCCTGTATATAGCCTCCACATTGACTCTGTACTGGTACCCCTGTATATAGCCTCCACATTGACTCTGTGCCGGTACTCCTGCATATAGCCTCCACATGACTCTGTACTGGTACCTGTATATAGCCTCCACATTGACTCTGTAAATCGGGCCCCTGTATAGCCTCCACATTGACTCTGTACCGGTAACCCTGTATATAGCCTCCACATTGACTCTGTACCGGTACCCCTGTATATAGCCTCCACATTGACTCTGTACCAGTACCCCTGTATATAGTCTCCACATTGACTCTGTACCAGTACCCCTGTATATAGCCTCCACATTGACTCTGTACCAGTACCCCTGTATATAGTCTCCACATTGACTCTGTACCAGTACCCCCTGTATATAGCCTTGTTAGTCTATTGTTTTTTTTAAAACTTTAGTTCATTTAGTAAATATTTTTTTAAACTCTATTTTCTTCCAACAGCACTGTTAGTTAAGGGCTTGTAAGGAAGCATTTCACTGTAAGGTTGTTGTTGTATTCGGCGCACGTGACAAATACAATTTGATTTGATTTGTATCTCCCAGTCCATTGTCCATCTGTAAGGAAACATAAATAATGACTATTTTACTAAGCTATTTGTTTCCTGTATTTTACTAAGCTATTTGTTTCCTGTATTTTACTAAGCTATTTGTTTCCTGTATTTTACTAAAGTATTTGTTTCCTGTATTTTACTAAGCTATTTGTTTCCTGTATTTTACTAAAGTATTTGTTTCCTGTATTTTACTAAAGTATTTGTTTCCTGTATTTTACTAAGCTATTTGTTTCCTGTATTTTACTAAGCTATTTGTTTCTTGTATTTTACTAAAGTATTTGTTTCCTGTATTTTACTAAAGTATTTGTTTCCTGTATTTTACTAAGCTATTTGTTTCCTGTATTTTACTAAGCTATTTGTTTCCTGTATTTTACTAATCTATTTGTTTCCTGTATTTTACTAAGCTATTTGTTTCCTGTATTTTACTAAGCTATTTGTTTCCTGTATTTTACTAATCTATTTGTTTCCTGTATTTTACTAAGCTATTTGTTTCCTGTATTTTACTAAAGTATTTGTTTCCTGTATTTTACTAAGCTATTTGTTTCCTGTATTTTACTAAGCTATTTGTTTCCTGTATTTTACTAAAGTATTTGTTTCCTGTATTTTACTAAAGTATTTGTTTCCTGTATTTTACTAAGCTATTTGTTTCCTGTATTTTACTAAAGTATTTGTTTCCTGTATTTTACTAAAGTATTTGTTTCCTGTATTTTACTAAGCTATTTGTTTCCTCCTGTGCTCTGCAGCTGACACATGTAACCCAGCCGGTTCTGTACAGAACGAGGTCCTGCCAACCATTGGCTCCTGTGAGTGTCTTCTCTATGTGGAGGGAGTGGCCTGTGACAGGTGTAAACCTCTGTTCTGGAACCTGTCACCTGACACCGTCTATGGATGCTCCAGTAAGACACAACTTTACCCTTCAGGGATGGGCAACTCCAGTCCTCGAGCGCCTGATTTGGTGTCACACTGTTTCTCCATCCCTAGCAAACACAGCTGATTAATCAAATTGCATTCTAAACTAAAGATCATGATTAGGTGATTATTGGAGTCAGGTGTGTTAGTTGGGTGCTGGGTGCTGGGGGCAAAACTGTGACACCAATCAGGCCCTTCGAGGACTGGAATTGCCCGCCCCTGCTATAAATGTCATCAAAAGGAGGCATTGTATTGGTTATTGTGAGGTTTATATTCCTATGACAGCCCAGTAGTGAAATGAATGTTCCGTGTGTGCCTCCTTCTCTCAGACTGTGAATGCAACGTTGAAGGAACAATGGGTGGCGTGGCAGAGTGTGCTCAGGTGAGAAGTGGGCTTGTTATAAACAACATGGACGTACAGTACTTTAGCTAATAATATGGTTTAAGCAGTAAAGATGGGGTTTTCTCAGTGATTCAATACTCTTTGGAATAGACATAGCAAATAACATTGGCTAGCACTACTAGTGTAAAAATAATAATAATAATAATAATAATAATAATAATAATAATACAAAAAATTATAATAAGTATAACAATAATAACAATAATAATAATAAAACAATTATAAAACATGATTATAATTATAGAAATAATAATAAAATAATTTAAAAAATATTAATTATAAAAAATAATAAAATAATTTAACAAATAATAATTATAATACTAATAAAATAATTATAATAATAATAATAAAATTATTATAATTATAGAAATAATAATAAAATAATTTAAAAAATATTAATTATAAAAAATAATAAAATAATTTAACAAATAATAATTATAATACTTATAAAATAATTATAATAATAATAATAAAATTATTATAATTATAGAAATAATAATAAAATAATTTAAAAAATAATAATTATAAAAATAATTAAAATAATAAAATAATTTAACAAATAATAATTCTAAAATAATAATAAAAAAAAAATAATAATATAATAATAATAAAATAATTGAACAACATCTCTTCTCTGTTTCTGTGTTTCAGAGTAACGGCCAGTGTCCCTGTAAGCCCAATGCGTGCGGTGGCACCTGCTCTGTGTGTAAAGATGGATTCTTCAACCTGCAGAGTGACAGCTTCTTCGGCTGTCAAGGTATGGAACCTCATGGAACCAGTCGGCACCAGTAGGAACCAGTAGGAACCAGTAGGAACCAGTCGGAACCAGTAGGAACCAGTCAGAACCACTCGGAACCAGTAGGAACCAGTCAGAACCAGTAGGAACCCGTCAGAACCAGTAGGAACCAGTAGGAACCAGTCAGAACCAGTCGGAACCAGTAGGAACCAGTAGGAACCAGTAGGAATCACCAACCCAACATCTTAACCATTAGATCAAGAGGACATCCTCTTGGTTCCAGAGCAACAGTTGGGTTTTTACATGTCTCAAGAAAGGCTACTTCCGTACTGCAGTATGTCATGATCTCTAGATGTGTTGGTGTGTGTGTTGCAGGTTGTACTGCAGTATGTCATGATCTCTAGATGTGTTGGTGTGTGTGTTGCAGGTTGTACTGCAGTATGTCATGATCTCTAGATGTGTTGGTGTGTGTGTTGCAGGTTGTACTGCAGTATATCATGATCTCTAGATGTGTTGGTGTGTGTGTTGCAGGTTGTACTGCAGTATGTCATGATCTCTAGATGTGTTGGTGTGTGTGTTGCAGGTTGTACTGCAGTATATCATGATCTCTAGATGTGTTGGTGTGTGTGTTGCAGGTTGTACTGCAGTATATCATGATCTCTAGATGTGTTGGTGTGTGTGTTGCAGGTTGTACTGCAGTATATCATGATCTCTAGATGTGTTGGTGTGTGTGTTGCAGGTTGTACTGCAGTATATCATGATCTCTAGATGTGTTGGTGTGTGTGTTGCAGGTTGTACTGCAGTATATCATGATCTCTAGATGTGTTGGTGTGTGTGTTGCAGGTTGTACTGCAGTATATCATGATCTCTAGATGTGTTGGTGTGTGTGTTGCAGGTTGTCAGTGCGACATTGGAGGATCAGCGGGACAGTCCTGTGGGGAGAGGAACGGGAGATGTCGCTGCAGACCCAACGTGGAGGGACCCAAGTGTAACAGGTGACTGAAAAATAGGTGTAAAAACATTCACTTTGTATCACACAAACAAACTAAAAAGATGTTCCCAAACACTTTTCTTCCAGATGGCTGTTTTAACTCAACTCCTTGAGAAACAACACACAGTATCCAGTATCCAATTTCCAGCTGAGGACAGAATCTTATTTTAAAGACCGGATTATTAAAACCAGTGTTCCTTCCTCCTTCATCCCAGGCCTCGTCCAGACCACTACTTTCCAGACCTGCACCTGAAGTTTGAGATAGAGGAGGGTACCATGCAGGACGGCGCCGGTGCGTTTGGCTATAACCCCGCGGAATTTGAAAGGTTCAGCTGGAGAGGGTACGCTCAGATGTCCCTAATACAGGTTAGTCTTCTCTAACCGAGACACGTACTCTATAGTAATAGATAGTGTGTATATATAGCCTAAAATACACTCAGTGGCCAGTTTATTAGGTACACCACTCTGTTCACGAAAATGGTTCGCTCCTACAGACAGTAAGTCACGTGGGTCAAACTAGTGACCTACAATGGGTCAAACTAGTGACCTAAGCGACTGAGTGTGGTATTATCGTCGGTGCAAGGCATACCGGGTCCAGTATCGTAGAAACAGCCGGCCTCCTGGGGAACGAGATCACCAACAATGGACAATTAAAGGTGGAAAAACATGGCCCGGTCCAATGAATCCCACTTCCTGTTGCGTCATGCTGATGGCAGAGTCAGGGTTCGATCCATGGACCCATCCTGCCTGCTGTCAATGGTACAGGCTGATGGCAGAGTCAGGGTTCGATCCATGTGTCAGGACCCGGTTTCGAACCTGGGTCTCCGGAGTGAGAAACAGTCACTTAACCAACTGAGCCACGAATAGACAGCAGAACCCAGAAGATGAGGCAGACACAGCAGTACTTAAGACGGTGTATTTAATAAAGAAAAAATCCTAAAATGCAAAAAATGGCAAATCCAAAAGGTGGTAGGAAAAACACAAAAAGACCTCAAAAGAAACTCACCAAAAAATAAACAAAAACAAAAAACAGAATACCACAAGAACTTCACCCGGAATCGACAAGAGTACACAGAACACTAGGCAGGGTGCTAACATACAAACACAGAGCACAGAACTGAGGGAAACAAAGGGTTTAAATACAATCAGGGGAAACGAGACACAGGTGCAAATAATAATGGGGATCAAGGGAAAAACATAGGGACAAAAAGCACAATGGGGACATCTACTGACCAAAACCCGGAACAACCCTGGCCAAATCCTGACAGAATCCCCCCTAGGAACGGCTCCTGACGTTCCTACCAGCTCTCTCAGGGTGGAGGGCCCTGAACTGACGAATGAGGTCAGGGTCCAGGATGTCTTTGGCAGGAACCCAGGAGCGCTCCTTAGGACCGTAGCCTTCCCAGTCCACCAGATACTGCCAGGACCCCTGCACCGGCGGGAATCAGTATCCGGTGGACGGTATGGAGCCGGCTGGCCTCCAATGACACGAGGCGGAGGGGGAGGTCTGTCTGCCGGGACAAGGGGAGAAAACAACAGGTTTTAACAATGACACATGAAATGTGGGATTAATCTTAAGGGATCTGGGTAAGTGTAGGCGATAAGAAACTGGGTTAACTCTCCTGGCAACCTTGAAGGGACCGATGTATTTTTGGGACAGCTTGCGAGACTCCACCCGTAGAGGTAAGTCTCTTGTGGAAAGCCAGACTCTCTGGCCGGGGCGCAGGGTAGGCCCGGACGGCGACGTCTGTTGGCTTGTTGTTGATACCTCTGTGAGGAACGCATCAGATTAAGACGGGTCTTCCTCCACATAAGCCGACAGCGTCTGACGAACCTCAAGGCTGAAGGCACTCTGACTTCTGCCTCCTGGTCCGGGAACAATGGAGGAGCATAGCCAAACTGACACTCGTGCGGGGACATACCAGTGGAGGAGGAGCGCAAGGTGTTGTGCGCGTATTCGGCCCAAACAATAAAGGATGACCATGTGGACGGGTTGTCACGAGTCATACATCGGAGGGTGGTTTCCAGCTCTTGATTCATCCTCTCTGTTTGGCCGTTGGACTCCGGATGGTACCCTGAAGATAGACTGGCAGAAGCCCCCATGATTTGGCAGAAGGCCTTCCAAAACCTTGAGGCGAACTGGGGACCTCTGTCAGAAACCATATCTTGAGGAATGCCGAAGACTCGAACACATGATTAATTACCAACTCAGCCGTTTCCTTGGCAGAAGGTAACTTAGTCAGAGGGACGAACCTGGCCGCCTTTGAAAACCTGTCGATTATGACTAGGATAGTAGTATTGCCATGGGATGGAGGAAGTCCAGTAATAAAGTCCAATGAGATATGGGACCAGGGTCTGTGGGGAACAGGTAAAGGGTGAAGGAGTCCTTGAGGGCGGAGGTGAGAAGATTTGCCCTGGCAGCACACGGGGCAGGCATTGACGAAAGTGGCAACGTCTTCCTTATGGTAGGCCACCAGAACTTATGCTGGATGAACTCCAAGGTGCGACCTACGCCCGGATGACAGGTGAGGCGAGAGGAGTGCCCCCACAGAAGGACCTGAGTCCTCACTGCCTTGGGGACAAACAACCGATTGGCAGGGCCTCCTTAGGGTCCGGTTCGCTAGCTTGAGCACGTCTCACGGTATCCTCAACTTGCCACGAGATCGGAGCCACAATCTTAGCAGCAGGAAGGACAGGCATGTCCGTGTCATCTCGAATGGCAGGAGCGTAGACTCGGGACAGGGCATCCGGTTTGAGATTCTTCGACCCGGCCGATAGGTGAGGATAAACTGGAATCGATTGAAGAAAAGAGACCATCTAGCTTGTCTAGAGTTCAATCGCTTCGCCTGCTGGATATACTCCAGATTTTTGTGGTCCGTAAGCACTTGAAACGGGTGAGAAGCCCCCTCGAGCCAGTGTCTCCATTCCTTCAATGCCATCTTAACCGCTAGGAGTTCACGATCCCCCACATCGTAGTTCCTCTCAGTCGGGTTAAGCCGGTGTGAGAAGAAAGCGCACGGATGAAGCTTCTTGTCTTCACCCCTCTGAGACAGGACAGCTCCAACACCAACCTCTGATGCGTCTACCTCCACCACAAATGGTTCATCCATAGTCGGTAGTATCAGGATGGGAGCAGAGGACGCGCTGCTTGAGTCCTTGGAAGGCCGTCTCAGCTTCTCTTCCCCCACAAAAACCTTGCATTGCCACCTTTGGTTAAAGCTGAGAGAGGAGCTGCCACCAAACTGAAGTTCTTGATGAACTTGCGGTAAAAGTTTGTGAAGCCCAGGAAACGCTGAACATCCTTAACAGATTTGGGGGTGGGCCAATCCGCTTACCTTCCTAGGGTCCATTTGAACTCGACCGGGTTCCACTACAAATCCCAGGAATTGTACTCGGGATGAATGGAATTCACATTTTTCCCGCTAACGTACAGATGGCTGTCCAGGAGACGTTTGAGTACTTGTCTGACATGCTTAGTGTGTTCTTGAAGGAGCTCGAAAAGATGAGGATGTCATCCAAGTAAACGAACACAAATATGTTAAGCATATCCCTAAGCACATCGTTTATGAGCGCTTGGAACACGCTGGGGCGTTGGTCAGGCCGAAGGGCATCACCAAGTATTCATAGTGACCAGTAGGCGTGTTGAAAGCGGTCTTCCACTCGTCACCAGGTCTGATCCGCACAAGATGGTATGCGTTCCGCAGGTCAAGCTTAGTGAAAACAACTGCTTCCTGGAGCAGCTCGAAGGCTGTGGCCATAAGGGGTAGCGGGTAACGGTTACGGACGGTTATGTCATTGAGTCCCCGGTAGTCGATGCAAGGACGTAATCCACCATCTTTCTTGGCCACAAAGAAAAACCCTTGCTCCCGCTCGGGGAGGTTGATGGACGATGAGGCCTGCTTTTTCCAGAGAGTCCTTGATGTAGGTATCCATAGCAGCTCGTTCGGGGTGGAGATAGGGAAAAGATCCGACTTGGGGGGCAAGTGCCCGGAAACAGGTCGATGGGGCAATCGTAAGATCTATGGGGTGGTAGCATGGTGGCCCTCTGTTTGCTAAACACCAGTTTGAGGTCATGGTAACACTCGGGAACTCGGGTCAGGTCGATGGATTCTAAAGACTCGGGAGTAGAACTCGGGAATTCTGGAAAATACAAGTAGCTGGGCACGTAGGACCCCACTGCTTGATAGTGCCCACAGACCAGTCGATGTGAGGGTTATGGCTGTGAAGCCAGGGGTATCCAAGGACGAGAGGGAACTCGGAACAGGAGATCAAATGAAAGTTCATCAATTCCTGGTGTTGTGAAACTGAAAGTCTCAAGGAGGTAGTGACATGAGTGACAAGTCCAGATCCCAAAGGGCTTCCATCCAATGTAGTAACCCTCATGGGGTCACTTAGAGGTTCAGAGGGAACGCCATTCTCCTTCGCCCAGACACCATCCATGAAGTTACCTGCGGCTCCAGAGTCTACCAAGGCTTGAAGGTGAAGCTTGTGGGTTGTCCCAGGAGAGGGGTGACTGGAATGAGCAGACGGGAGTTGACGGATGGGAGGAGGTTATGTTTCCGGCTACAGTTCCCGGTCTGTACGGGACAGAGCGTTTCCCTGAGCCCAGGACACGTGAACGGAAATGGCCCGGTTTGCCGCAATATAGACAGCGTCGGCTCCCTCATCCGGCGGTCTCTCTCAGCCTGGGAGATGTCCAATCTGCATGGGTTCCCGTGAGCCAGCGATGATAAAGGTGGGGACTGGAGCTGGGACTGATAGGGCTAGAGGTCTACGGTTGAGTTCTCTCTCTCAGACGCTGGTCACTGCGTGAGGCCAACTTGATCAGGGACTCGAGATTGTCCGGTGGTTCCCGAGTGGCCAGTTCATCTTGGATAGTGTCGGAAAGGCCTTTCAGAAAGCACACCGTGAGCGCCTACTGACCAAAACCCGGAACAACCCTGGCCACCATGGACCCATCCTGCCTGGTGTCAACGGTACAGGCTGGTGGCAGAGTCAGTGTTCG
>NW_027014234.1:0-13970 GCF_036934945.1 Oncorhynchus masou masou | reverse complement strand
GACTATGCATGGAACCACACTACCACCCGACTATGCATGGGACAACCCTACCACCCGACTATGTATGGAACCACCCTACCACCTCGACTATGCATGGGACCACCCTACCACCCGACTATGTATGGAACCACCCTAACACCCGACTATGTATGGAACCACCCTACCACCCGACTATGTATGGAACCACCCTAACACCTGACTATGTATGGAACCACCCTAAAACTGACTATGTATGGAACCACCCTAACACCCGACTATGTATGGAACCACCCTACCACCCGACTATGTATGGAACCACCCTAACACCTGACTATTTATGGAACCACCCTAAAACTGACTATGTATGGAACCACCCTAACACCCGACTATGTATGGAACCACCCTTAACACCCGACCATGTATGGAACCACCCTAACACCCGACTATGCATAGAACCACCCTACCACCCGACTATGTATGGAACCACCCTACCACCGACTATGCATGGGACCACCCTAACACCCGACTATGTATGGAACCACCCTAACACCCGACTATGCATGGGACCACCCTAACACCCGACTATGCATGGGACCACCCTAACACCCGACTATGCATGGGACCACCCTTAACACCCGACTATGCATGGGACCACCCTAACACCGACTATGCATGGGACCACCCTAACACCGACTATGCATGGGACCACCCTAACATCCGACTATGCATGGGACCACCCTAACACCGACTATGCATGGGACCACCCTAACACCGACTATGCATGTGGACCACCCTAACACCGACTATGCATGGGACCACCCTAACACCGACTATGCATGGGACCACCCTAACACCCGACTATGCATGGGACCACCCTAACACCGACTATGTATGGAACCACCCTAACACCCGACTATGTATGGAACCACCCTACCACCCGACTATGTATGGAACCACCCTAACACCCGACTCATGCATGGGACCACCCTAACACCGACTATGCATGGGACCACCCTAACACCGACTATGCATGGGACCACAATTCCTAACACCGGACTATGCATGGGACCACCCTAACACCGACTATGCATGGGACCACCCTAACACCGACTATGCATGGGACCACCGTAACACCCGACTATGTATGGAACCACCCTAACACCAGACTATGCATGGGACCACCCTAACACCCAACTATGCATGGGACCACCCTAACACCCGACTATGTATGGGACCACCCTAACACCGACTATGCATGGGACCACCCTAACACCGACTATGCATGGTACCACCCTAACACCGGACTATGCATGGGACCACCCTAACACCGACTATGCATGGGACCACCCTAACACCGACTATGCATGGTACCACCCTAACACCGGACTATGCATGGGACCACCCTAACACCGATTATGCATGGGAACTCCCTAACACCGACTATGCATGGGACCACCCTAACACCGGACTATGCATAGGACCACCCTAACACCGGACTATGCATGGGACCACCCTAACACCGACTATGTATGGAACCACCCTACCACCCGACTATGCATGGGACCACCCTAACACCACCATGCATGGAACCACCCTACCACCCGACTATGAATGGAACCACCCTACCACCCGACTATGTATGGAACCACCCTACCACCCAACTATGTATGGGACCACCCTAACACCGACTATGTATGGGACCACCCTAACACCGACTATGCATGGGGACCACCCAACACCGACTATGCATGGGACCACCCTAACACCGACTATGCATGGTACCACCCTAACACCGGACTATGCATGGGACCACCCTAACACCGACTATGCATGGGACCACCCTAACACCGACTATAAATGGGACCACCTAACACCCGACTATGTATGGAACCACCCTAACACCAGACTATGCATGGGACCACCCTAACACCCAACTATGCATGGGACCACCCTAACACCCTACTTATGTATGGGACCACCCTAACACCGACTATGTATGGGACCACCCTAACACCGACTATGTATGGGACCACCCTAACATCAACTATGCATGGGACCACCCTAACACCGACTATGCATGGGACCACCCTAACACCGGACTATGCATGGGACCACCCTAACACCGACTCATGCATGGTACCACCCTAACACCGGACTATGCATGGGACCACTCTAACACCGACTATGCATGGGACCACCCTGCACCGACTATGCATGGGACCACCCTAACACCGGACTATGCTGGGACCACTCCTAACACCGACTATGCATAGGACCACCCTAACACCGGACTATGCATGGGACCACCCTAACACCCGACTTATGTATGGAACCACCCTACCACCCGACTATGCATGGGACCACCCTAACACCGGACTATGCATGGAACCACCCCTACCACCCGACTATGTATGGAACCACCCTACCACCCGACTATGTATGGAACCACCCTACCACCCAACTATGCATGGGACCACCCTAAAACCGACTATGCTGGGACCACCCTAACACCGACTATGCATAGGACCACCCCTAACACCCCCGGACTATGCATGGGACCACCCTAACACCCGACTATGTATGGAACCACCCTACCACCCGACTATGCATGGGACCACCCTAACACCCGACTATGCATGGAACCACCCTACCACCCGACTATGTATGGAACCACCCTACCACCCGACTATGTATGGAACCACCCTACCACCCAACTATGTATGGGACCACCCTAACACCCAACTATGCATGGGACCACCCTAACACCCGACTATGTATGGGACCACCCTAACACCGACTATGCATGGGACCACCCTAACACCGACTATGCATGGTACCACCCTAACACCGGACTATGCATGGGACCACCCTAACACCGACTATGCATGGGACCACCCTAACACCGACTATGCATGGTACCACCCTAACACCGGACTATGCATGGGACCACCCTAACACTGATTATGCATGGGGAACTCCCTAACACCGACTATGCATGGGACCACCCTAACACCGGACTATGCATAGGACCACCCTAACACCGGACTATGCATGACCACCCTAACACCCGACTATGCATGGAACCACCCTACCACCCGACTATGCATGGGACCACCCTAACACCCGACTATGCATGGAACCACCCTACCACCCGACTATGAATGGAACCACCCTACCACCCGACTATGTATGGAACCACCCTACCACCCAACTATGTATGGGACCACCCTAACACCGACTATGTATGGGACCACCCTAACACCGACTATGCATGGGACCACCCTAACACCGACTATGCATGGGACCACCCTAACACCGACTATGCATGGTACCACCCTAACACCGGACTATGCATGGGACCACCCTAACACCGACTATGCATGGGACCACCCTAACACCGACTATAAATGGGACCACCTTAACACCCGACTATGTATGGAACCACCCTAACACCAGACTATGCATGGGACCACCCTAACACCCAACTATGCATGGGACCACCCTAACACCCGACTATGTATGGGACCACCCTAACACCGACTATGCATGGGACCACCCTAACACCGACTATGTATGGGACCACCCTAACATCAACTATGCATGGGACCACCCTAACACCGACTATGCATGGGACCACCCCTAACACCGGACTATGCATGGGACCACCCTAACACCGACTATGCATGGTACCACCCTAACACCGGACTATGCATGGGACCACTCTAACACCGACTATGCATGGGACCACCCTAACACCGACTATGCATGGGACCACCCTAACACCGGACTATGCTGGGACCACTCCTAACACCGACTATGCATAGGACCACCCTAACACCGGACTATGCATGGGACCACCCTAACACCCGACTATGTATGGAACCACCCTACCACCCGACTATGCATGGGACCACCCTAACACCGGACTATGCATGGAACCACCCTACCACCCGACTATGTATGGAACCACCCTACCACCCGACTATGTATGGAACCACCCTACCACCCAACTATGCATGGGACCACCCTAAACCGGACTATGCTGGACCACCTTAACACCGACTATGCATAGGACCACCCTAACACCGGACTATGCATGGGACCACCCTAACACCCGACTATGTATGGAACCACCCTACCACCCGACTATGCATGGGACCACCCTAACACCCGACTATGCATGGAACCACCCTACCACCCGACTATGTATGGAACCACCCTACCACCCGACTATGTATGGAACCACCCTACCACCCAACTATGTATGGGACCACCCTAACACCGACTATGTATGGAACCACCCTAAAACTGACTATGTATGGAACCACCCTAACACCCGACTATGTATGGAACCACCCTACCACCTGACTATGTATGGAACCACCCTAACACCTGACTATTTATGGAACCACCCTAAAACTGACTATGTATGGAACCACCCTAACACCCGACTATGTATGGAACCACCCTAACACCCGACTATGTATGGAACCACCCTAACACCCGACTATGTATAGAACCACCCTACCACCCGACTATGTATGGAACCACCCTACCACCGACTATGCATGGGACCACCCTAACACCCGACTATGTATGGAACCACCCTAACACCCGACTATGCATGGGACCACCCTAACACCCGACTATGCATGGAACCACCCTACCACCCGACTATGTATGGAACCACCCTACCACCCGACTATGTATGGAACCACCCTACCACCCAACTATGTATGGGACCACCCTAACACCGACTATGTATGGGACCACCCTAACACCGACTATGCATGGGACCACCCTAACACCGACTATGCATGGGACCACGCTAACACCGACTATGCATGGTACCACCCTAACACCGGACTATGCATGGGACCACCCTAACACCGACTATGCATGGGACCACCCTAACACCGACTATGCATGGGACCACCTTAACACCCGACTATGTATGGAACCACCCTAACACCAGACTATGCATGGGACCACCCTAACACCCAACTATGCATGGGACCACCCTAACACCCGACTATGCATGGGACCACCCTAACACCGACTATGTATGGGACCACCCTAACACCGACTATGCATGGGACCACCCTAACACCAACTATGCATGGGACCACCCTAACACCGACTATGCATGGGACCACCCTAACACCGGACTATGCATGGGACCACCCTAACACCGACTATGCATGGTACCACCCTAACACCGGACTATGCATGGGACCACTCTAACACCGACTATGCATGGGACCACCCTAACACCGACTATGCATGGGACCACCCTAACACCGGACTATGCTGGGACCACCCTAACACCGACTATGCATAGGACCACCCTAACACCGGACTATGCATGGGACCACCCTAACACCGACTATGTATGGGACCACCCTAACACCAACTATGCATGGGACCACCCTAACACCGACTATGCATGGGACCACCCTAACACCGGACTATGCATGGGACCACCCTAACACCGACTATGCATGGTACCACCCTAACACCGGACTATGCATGGGACCACTCTAACACCGACTATGCATGGGACCACCCTAACACCGACTATGCATGGGACCACCCTAACACCGGACTATGCTGGGACCACCCTAACACCGACTATGCATAGGACCACCCTAACACCCGGACTATGCATGGGACCACCCTAACACCCGACTATGTATGGGACCACCCTACCACCCGACTATGCATGGGACAACGCTACCACCCGACTATGTATGGAACCACCCTACCACCCGACTATGCATGGGACCACCCTACCACCTGACTATGTATGGAACCACCCTAACACCCGACTATGTATGGAACCACCCTACCACCCGACTATGTATGGAACCACCCTAACACCTGACTATGTATGGAACCACCCTAAAACTGACTATGTATGGAACCACCCTAACACCCGACTATGTATGGAACCACCCTACCACCTGACTATGTATGGAACCACCCTAACACCTGACTATTTATGGAACCACCCTAAAACTGACTATGTATGGAACCACCCTAACACCCGACTATGTATGGAACCACCCTAACACCCGACTATGTATGGAACCACCCTAACACCCGACTATGTATAGAACCACCCTACCACCCGACTATGTATGGAACCACCCTACCACCGACTATGCATGGGACCACCCTAACACCCGACTATGTATGGAACCACCCTAACACCCGACTATGCATGGGACCACCCTAACACCCGACTATGCATGGAACCACCCTACCACCCGACTATGTATGGAACCACCCTACCACCCGACTATGTATGGAACCACCCTACCACCGACTATGCATGGGACCACCCTAACACCGACTATGCATGGGACCACCCTAACACCGGACTATGCTGGGACCACCCTAACACCGACTATGCATAGGACCACCCTAACACCGGACTATGCATGGGACCACCTAACACCGACTATGTATGGGACCACCCTAACACCAACTATGCATGGGACCACCCAACACCGACTATGCATGGGACCACCCTAACACCGGACTATGCATGGGACCACCCTAACACCGACTATGCATGGTACCACCCTAACACCGGACTATGCATGGGACCACTCTAACACCGACTATGCATGGGACCACCCTAACACCGACTATGCATGGGACCACCCTAACACCGGACTATGCTGGGACCACCCCTAACACCGACTATGCATAGGACCACCCTAACACCGGACTATGCATGGGACCACCCTAACACCCGACTATGTATGGGACCACCCTACCACCCGACTATGCATGGGACAACGCTACCACCCGACTATGTATGGAACCACCCTACCACCCGACTATGCATGGGACCACCCTACCACCTGACTATGTATGGAACCACCCTAACACCCGACTATGTATGGAACCACCCTACCACCCGACTATGTATGGAACCACCCTAACACCTGACTATGTATGGAACCACCCTAAAACTGACTATGTATGGAACCACCCTAACACCCCGACTATGTATGGAACCACCCTACCACCTGACTATGTATGGAACCACCCTAACACCTGACTATTTATGGAACCACCCTAAAACTGACTATGTATGGAACCACCCTAACACCCGACTATGTATGGAACCACCCTAACACCCGACTATGTATGGAACCACCCTAACACCCGACTATGTATAGAACCACCCTACCACCCGACTATGTATGGAACCACCCTACCACCGACTATGCATGGACCACCCTAACACCCGACTATGTATGGAACCACCCTAACACCCGACTATGCATGGGACCACCCTAACACCCGACTATGCATGGAACCACCCTACCACCCGACTATGTATGGAACCACCCTACCACCCGACTATGTATGGAACCACCCTACCACCCAACTATGTATGGGACCACCCTAACACCGACTATGTATGGGACCACCCTAACACCGACTATGCATGGGACCACCCTAACACCGACTATGCATGGGACCACGCTAACACCGACTATGCATGGTACCACCCTAACACCGGACTATGCATGGGACCACCCTAACACCGACTATGCATGGGACCACCCTAACACCGACTATGCATGGGACCACCTTAACACCCGACTATGTATGGAACCACCCTAACACCAGACTATGCATGGGACCACCCTAACACCCAACTATGCATGGGACCACCCTAACACCCGACTATGTATGGGACCACCCTAACACCGACTATGTATGGGACCACCCTAACACCGACTATGTATGGGACCACCCTAACACCAACTATGCATGGGACCACCCTAACACCGACTATGCATGGGACCACCCTAACACCGGACTATGCATGGGACCACCCTAACACCGACTATGCATGGTACCACCCTAACACCGGACTATGCATGGGACCACTCCTAACACCGACTATGCATGGGACCACCCCTAACACCGACTATGCATGGGACCACCCTAACACCGGACTATGCTGGGACCACCCTAACACCGACTATGCATAGGACCACCCTAACACCGGACTATGCATGGGACCACCCTAACACCCGACTATGTATGGAACCACCCTACCACCCGACTATGCATGGGACAACCCTACCACCCGACTATGTATGGAACCACCCTACCACCCGACTATGCATGGGACCACCCTACCACCTGACTATGTATGGAACCACCCTAACACCCGACTATGTATGGAACCACCCTACCACCCGACTATGTATGGAACCACCCTAACACCTGACTATGTATGGAACCACCCTAAAACTGACTATGTATGGAACCACCCTAACACCCGACTATGTATGGAACCACCCTACCACCTGACTATGTATGGAACCACCCTAACACCTGACTATTTATGGAACCACCTAAAACTGACTATGTATGGAACCACCTAACACCCGACTATGTATGGAACCACCCTAACACCCGACTATGTATGGAACCACCCTACCACCCGACTATGTATAGAACCACCCTACCACCCGACTATGTATGGAACCACCCTACCACCGACTATGCATGGGACCACCCTAACACCCGACTATGTATGGAACCACCCTAACACCCGACTATGCATGGGACCACCCTAACACCCGACTATGCATGGGACCACCCTAACACCCGACTATGCATGGGACCACCCTAACACCCGACTATGCATGGGACCACCCTAACACCGACTATGCATGGGACCACCCTAACACCGACTATGCATGGGACCACCCTAACATCCGACTATGCATGGGACCACCCTAACACCGACTATGCATGGGACCACCCTAACACCGACTATGCATGGGACCACCCTAACACCGACTATGCATGGGACCACCCTAACACCGACTATGCATGGGACCACCCTAACACCCGACTATGCATGGGACCACCCTAACACCGACTATGCATGGGACCACCCTAACACCCGACTATGCATGGGACCACCCTAACATCCGACTATGCATGGGACCACCCTAACACCAACTATGCATGGGACCACCCTAACACCCGACTATGCATGGGACCACCCCAACACCGACTATGCATGGGACCACCCTAACACCGACTATGCATGGGACCACCCTAACACCGACTATGCATGGGACCACCCTAACACCGACTATGCATGGGACCACCCTAACACCCGACTATGTATGGGACCACCCTAACACCTACTATGTATGGGACCACCCTAACACCCGACTATGCATGGGACCACCCTAACACCGACTATGCATGGGACCACCCTAACACCAACTATGTATGGAACCACCCTAACACCCGACTATGTATAGAACCACCCTACCACCCGACTATGTATGGAACCACCCTAACACCCGACTATGCATGGGACCACCCTAACACCGACTATGCATGGGACCACCCTAACACCGACTATGCACGGGACCACCCTAACACCGACTATGCATGGGACCACCTAACACCGACTATGCATGGGACCACCCTAACACCGGACTATGCATGGGACCACCCTAACACCGACTATGCATGGGACCACCCTAACACCGACTATGCATGGGACCACCGTAACACCCGACTATGTATGGAACCACCCTAACACCAGACTATGCATGGGACCACCCTAACACCCAACTATGCATGGGACCACCCTAACACCCGACTATGTATGGGACCACCCTAACACCGACTATGCATGGGACCACCCTAACACCGACTATGCATGGTACCACCCTAACACCGGACTATGCATGGGACCACCCTAACACCGACTATGCATGGGACCACCCTAACACCGACTATGCATGGTACCACCCTAACACCGGACTATGCATGGGACCACCCTAACACCGACTATGCATGGGACCACCCTAACACCGACTATGCATGGGACCACCCTAACACCGGACTATGCATAGGACCACCCCTAACACCGGACTATGCATGGACCACCCTAACACCCGACTATGTATGGAACCACCCTACCACCCGACTATGCATGGGACCACCCTAACACCCGACTATGCATGGAACCACCCTACCACCCGACTATGTATGGAACCACCCTAACACCGACTATGTATGGGACCACCCTAACACCGATTATGTATGGGACCACCCTAACATCAACTATGCATGGGACCATCCTAACACCGACTATGCATGGGACCACCCTAACACCGGACTATGCATGGGACCACCCTAACACCGACTATGCATGGTACCACCCTAACACCGGACTATGCATGGGACCACTCTAACACCGACTATGCATGGGACCACCCTAACACCGACTATGCTTGGGACCACCCTAACACCGGACTATGCATGGGACCACCCTAACACCGACTATGCATAGGACCACCCTAACACCGGACTATGCATGGGACCACCCTAACACCCGACTATGTATGGAACCACCCTACCACCCGACTATGCATGGGACCACCCTAACACCCGACTATGCATGGAACCACCCTACCACCCGACTATGTATGGAACCACCCTACCACCCGACTATGTATGGAACCACCCTACCACCCAACTATGCATGGGACCACCCTAACACCGGACTATGCTGGGACCACCCTAACACCGACTATGCATAGGACCACCCTAACACCGGACTATGCATGGGACCACCCTAACACCCGACTATGTATGGAACCACCCTACCACCCGACTATGCATGGGACCACCCTGACACCCGACTATGCATGGAACCACCCTACCACCCGACTATGTATGGAACCACCCTACCACCCGACTATGTATGGAACCACCCTACCAACCAACTATGTATGGGACCACCCTAACACCGACTATGTATGGGACCACCCTAACACCGACTATGCATGGGACCACCCTAACACCGACTATGCATGGGACCACCCTAACACCGACTATGCATGGTACCACCCTAACACCGGACTATGCATGGGACCACCCTAACACCGACTATGCATGGGACCACCCTAACACCGACTATGCATGGGACCACCTTAACACCCGACTATGTATGGAACCACCCTAACACCAGACTATGCATGGGACCACCCTAACACCCAACTATGCATGGGACCACCCTAACACCGACTATGCATGGGACCACCCTAACACCGACTATGCATGGGACCACCCTAACACCGACTATGCATGGGACCACCCTAACACCGACTATGCATGGGACCACCCTAACACCCGACTATGTATGGGACCACCCTAACACCGACTATGTATGGGACCACCCTAACACCCGACTATGCATGGGACCACCCTAACACCAACTATGCATGGGACCACCCTAACACCAACTATGTATGGAACCACCCTAACACCCGACTATGTATAGAACCACCCTACCACCCGACTATGTATGGAACCACCCTAACACCCGACTATGCATGGGACCACCCTAACACCGACTATGCATGGGACCACCCTAACACCGACTATGCATGGGACCACCCTAACACCGACTATGCATGGGACCACCCTAACACCGACTATGCATGGGACCACCCTAACACCGGACTATGCATGGGACCATCCTAACACCGACTATGCATGGGACCACCCTAACACCGACTATGCATGGGACCACCCCGTAACACCCGACTATGTATGGAACCACCCTAACACCAGACTATGCATGGGACCACCCTAACACCCAACTATGCATGGGACCACCCTAACACCCGACTATGTATGGGACCACCCTAACACCGACTATGCATGGGACCACCCTAACACCGACTATGCATGGTACCACCCTAACACCGGACTATGCATGGGACCACCCTAACACCGACTATGCATGGGACCACCCTAACACCGACTATGCATGGTACCACCCTAACACCGGACTATGCATGGGACCACCCTAACACCGACTATGCATGGGACCACCCCACAACACCGACTATGCATGGGACCACCCTAACACCGGACTATGCATAGGACCACCCTAACACCGGACTATGCATGGGACCACCCTAACACCCGACTATGTATGGAACCACCCTACCACCCGACTATGCATGGGACCACCCTAACACCCGACTATGCATGGAACCACCCTACCACCCGACTATGTATGGAACCACCCTACAACCCGACTATGTATGGAACCACCCCTACCACCCAACTATGTATGGGACCCCTAACACCGACTATGTATGGGACCACCCTAACACCGACTATGCATGGGACCACCTTAACACCGACTATGCATGGGACCACCCTAACACCGACTATGCATGGTACCACCCTAACACCGGACTATGCATGGGACCACCCTAACACTGACTATGCATGGGACCACCCTAACACCGACTATAAATGGGACCACCTTAACACCCGACTATGTATGGAACCACCCTAACACCAGACTATGCATGGGACCACCCTAACACCCAACTATGCATGGGACCACCCTAACACCCGACTATGTATGGGACCACCCTAACACCGACTATGTATGGGACCACCCTAACACCGACTATGTATGGGACCACCCTAACATCAACTATGCATGGGACCACCCTAACACCGACTATGCATGGGACCACCCTAACACCGGACTATGCATGGGACCACCCTAACACCGACTATGCATGGTACCACCCTAACACCGGACTATGCATGGGACCACTCTAACACCGACTATGCATGGGACCACCTAACACCGACTATGCATGGGACCACCCTAACACCGGACTATGCTGGGACCACCCTAACACCCGACTATGTATGGAACCACCCTACCACCCGACTATGCATGGGACCACCCTAACACCCGACTATGCATGGAACCACCCTACCACCCGACTATGTATGGAACCACCCTACCACCCGACTATGTATGGAACCACCCTACCACCCAACTATGCATGGGACCACCCTAACACCGGACTATGCTGGGACACCCTAACACCGACTATGCATGGGACCACCCTAACACCCGACTATGTATGGAACCACCCTACCTCCCGACTATGCATGGGACCACCCTAACACCCGACTATGCATGGAACCACCTACCACCCGACTATGTATGGAACCACCCTACCACCCGACTATGTATGGAACCACCCTACCACCCAACTATGTATGGGACCACCCTAACACCGACTATGTATGGGACCACCCTAACACCGACTATGCATGGGACCACTCTAACACCGACTATGCATGGGACCACCCTAACACCGACTATGCATGGTACCACCCTAACACCGGACTATGCATGGGACCACCCTAACACCGACTATGCATGGGACCACCCTAACACCGACTATGCATGGGACCACCTTAACACCCGACTATGTATGGAAACCACCCTAACACCAGACTATGCATGGGACCACCCTAACACCCAACTATGCATGGGACCACCCTAACACCCGACTATGTATGGGACCACCCTAACACCGACTATGTATGGGACCACCCTAACACCGACTATGTATAACCACCCTAACACCAACTATGCATGGGACCACCCTAACACCGACTATGCATGGGACCACCTAACACCGGACTATGCATGGGACCACCCTAACACCGACTATGCATGGTACCACCCTAACACCGGGACTATGCATGGGACCACTTAACACCGACTATGCATGGGACCACTTTAACACGACTATGCATGGGACCACCCTAACACCGGACTATGCTGGGACCACCCTAACACCGACTATGCATAGGACCACCCTAACACCGGACTATGCATGGGACCACCCTAACACCCGACTATGTATGGAACCACCCTACCACCCGACTATGCATGGGACCACCCTAACACCCGCCGAATATGCATGGAACCGCCCTACCACCCGACTATGTATGGAACCACCCCTACCACCCGACTATGTATGGAACCACCCTACCACCCAACTATGTATGGGACCACCCTAACACCCGACTATGTATGGGACCACCCTGACACCGGACTATGCATGGGACCACCCTAACACCGACTATGT
>NW_027014233.1:0-13971 GCF_036934945.1 Oncorhynchus masou masou | reverse complement strand
AACCTGGGTCTCCGGAGTGAGAAACAGTCACTTAACCAACTGAGCCACGAATAGTCAGCAGAACCCTTCAATACAAAATGGCAAATCCAAAAGGTGGTAGGTATAGCACAAAAAGCCTCAAGAGATACTCAAAAACAAAAACAGAATTCCAAAGAGCGTCCACCGGAATCAACAAGAATACACAGAACACTAGGGCTGGGTGCTAACATACAAACACAGAGCACAGAACTGAGGAAACTAAGGGTTTAAATACAATCAGGAAAACGAGGCACAGGTGCAAATAATAATGGGAATCAAGGGAAAAACATAAGGTCAAAAAGCACAATGGGGGCATCTAGTGACCAAAACCCGAACAACCCTGGCCAAATCCTGACAGAATCCCCCCTAGAACGGCTCCTGACGTGCCCTACCAGCTCTCTCAGGGTGGAGGGCCCTGAACTGACGAATGAGGTCAGGGTCCAGGATGTCTCTGGCAGGAACCCAGGAGCGCTCCTCGGGACCGTAGCCTTCCCAGTCCACCAGATACTGCCAGGACCGCTGCACCCGGCGGAATCCAGTATCCGATGGACGGTATAAGCCGGCTGGCCTCCAATGACACGAGGCGGAGGGGGAGGTCTGTTTGCGACAAGGGGAGAAAAAAACAACAGGTTTTAACAATGAAATATGAAATGTGGGATTAATCTTAAGATCTGGGTAAGTGTAGGCGATAAGAAACTGGGTTAACTCTCCTGGCAACCTTGAAGGACCGATGTATTTCTGGGACAGCTTGCGAGACTCCACCCGTAGTGGTAAGTCTCTTGTGGAGAGCCAGACTCTCTGGCCGGGCGCAGGGGTAGGCCCGGGACGGCGACGTCTGTTGGCTTGTTGTTGGTACCTCTGTGAGGAACGCATAAGATTAAGACGGGTCTTCCTCCACATAAGCCGACAGCGTCTGACGAACTTCAAGGCTGAAGGCACTCTGACTTCTGCCTCCTGGTCCGGGAACAATGGAGGAACATAGCCAAACTGACACTCGTAAGGGACATACCAGTGGAGGAGGAGCGCAAGGTGTTGTGCGCGTATTCAGCCCAAACAATAAAGGATGACCATGTGGACGGGTTGTCACGAGTCATACATCGGAGGGTGGTTTCCAGCTCTTGATTCATCCTCTCTGTTTGGCCGTTGACTCCGGATGGTACCCTGAAGATAGACTGGCAGAAGCCCCCATGAGTTGGCAGAAGGCCTTCCAAACCCTTGAGGCGAACTGGGGACCTCTGTCAGAAACCATATCTTGAGGAATGCCGAAGACTCGGAACACATGATTAATTACCAACTCAGCCGTTTCCTTGGCAGAAGGTAACTTAGTCAGAGGGACGAACCTGGCCGCCTTGAAAACCTGTCGATTATGACTAGGATAGTAGTATTGCCATGGGATGGAGGAAGTCCAGTAATAAAGTCCAATGAGATATGGGACCAGGGTCTGTGGGGAACAGGTAAAGGGTGAAGGAGTCCTTGAGGGCGGAGGTGAGAAGATTTGCCCTGGCAGCACACGGGGCAGGCATTGACGAAAGTGGCAACGTCTTCTCTTATGGTAGGCCACCAGAACTTACGCTGGATGAACTCCAAGGTGCGACCTACGCCCGGATGACAGGTGAGGCGAGAGGAGTGCCCCCCACAGAAGGACCTGAGTCCTCACTGCCTTGGGGACAAACAACCGATTGGCAGGACCTCCTTTCGGGTCCGGGCTCGCTAGCTTGAGCACGTCTCACGGTATCCTCAACTTGCCACGAGATCGGAGCCACAATCTTAGCAGCAGGAAGGACAGGCATGTCCGTGTCATCTCGAATGGCAGGAGCGTAGACTCGGGACAGGGCATCCGGCTTGAGATTCTTCGACCTGGGCCGATAGGTGAGGATAAACTGAATCGATTGAAGAAAAGAGACCATCTAGCTTGTCTAGAGTTCAACCGCTCGCCTGCTGGATATACTCCAGATTTTTGTGGTCCGTAAGCACTTGAAACGGGTGAGAAGCCCCCTCGAGCCAGTGTCTCCATTCTTCAATGCCATCTTAACCGCTAGGAGTTCACGATCCCCCACATCGTAGTTCCTCTCAGTCGGGGTAAGCCGGTGTGAGAAGAAAGCGCACGGATGAAGCTTCTTGTCTTCACCCTCTGAGACAGGACAGCTCTAACACCAACCTCTGATGCGTCTACCTCCACCACAAATGGTTCATCCGTAGTCGGTAGTATCAGGATGGAGCAGAGAGAACGCGTTGCTTGAGTCCTTGGAAGGCCGTCTCCACAGCTTCTTTCCCCACAAAACCTTGCATTGCCACCCTTGGTTAAAGCTGAGAGAGGGCTGCCACCAAGCTGAAGTTCTTGATGAACTTGCGGTAAAAGTTTGTGAAGCCCAGGAAACGCTGAACTTCCTTAACGGATTTGGGGGTGGGCCAATCCGCTACCGCCCCTACCTTCCTGGGGTCCATTTGGACTCGACCGGTTCCACTACAAATCCCAGGAATTGTACTCGGGATGAATGGAATTCACATTTTTCCGGCTTAACGTACAGATGGCTGTCTAGGAGGCGTTTGAGTACTTGTCTGACATGCTTAGTGTGTTCTTGAAGGAGCTCGAAAAGATGAGGATGTCATCCAGGTAAACGAACACAAATATGTTAAGCATATCCCTAAGCACATCGTTTATGAGCGCTGGAACACCGCTGGGCGTTGGTCAGGCCGAAGGGCATCACCAAGTATTCATAGTGACCAGTAGGCGTGTTGAAAGCGGTCTTCCACTCGCCACCAGGTCTGATCCGCACAAGATGGTATGCGTTCCGCAGGTCAAGCTTAGTGAAAACAACTGCTTCCTGGAGCAGCTCAAGGCTGTGGCCATAAGGGGTAGCGGGTAACGGTTACGGACGGTTATGGCATTGAGTCCCCGGTAGTCGATGCAAGGACGAATCCACCGTCTTTCTTGGCCACAAAGAAAAACCCTGCTCCCGCCGGGAGGTGGATGGACGCATGAGGCCTGCTTCCAGAGCGTCCTTGATGTAGGTATCCATAGCAGCTCGTTCGGGTGGAGATAGGGAAAAGATCCGACCCCTGGGGGCAAGTGCCCAGAAACAGGTCGATGGGGCAATCGTAAGGTCTATGGGGTGGTAGCATGGTGGCCCTCTGTTTGCTAAACACCAGTTTGAGGTCATGGTAACACTCGGGAACTCGGGTCAGGTCGATGGATTCTAAAGACTCGGAGTAGAACTCGGAGAATTCTGGAAAATACAAGTAGCTTGGCACGTAGGACCCCACTGCTTGATAGTGCCCATAGACCAGTCGATGTGAGGGTTATGGCTGTGAAGCCAGGGGTATCCAAGGACGAGAGGGAACTCGGAACAGGAGATCAAATGAAAGTTCATCAATTCCTGGTGTTGTGAAACTGAAAGTCGCAAGGAGGTAGTGACATGAGTGACAAGTCCAGATCCCAAAGGGCTTCCATCCAATGTAGTAACCCTCATGGGGTCACTTAGAGGTTCAGAGGGAACGCCATTCTCCTTCGCCCAGACACCATCCATGAAGTTACCTGCGGCTCCAGAGTCTACCAAGGCTTGAAGGTGAAGCTTGTGGTTGTCCCAGGAGAGGGTGACTGGAATGAGCAGACGGGAGTTGGACGGATGGGAGGAGGTTATGTTTCCCGTTACAGTTCCCCCGGTCTGTACGGGACAGAGCGTTTCCCTGAGCCCGTGACACGTGGAACGGAAATGGCCCGGTTTGCCGCAATATAGACAGCGTCGCTCCCTCATCCGGCGGTCTCTCTCAGCCTGAGAGATGCGTCCAATCTGCATGGGTTCCGGTGGAGCCAGCGAGGATAAAGGTGGGGACTCGGAGCTGGGACTGATAGGGGCTAGAGGTCTACGGTTGAGTTCTCTCTCTCTCAGACGCTGGTCAATGCGTGAGGCCAACTTGATCAGGGACTCGAGATTGTCCGGTGGTTCCCGAGTGGCCAGTTCATCTTGGATAGTGTCGGAAAGGCCTTTCAGAAAGCACACCGTGAGCGCCTCGTTGTTCCAACCACTCGCTGCTGCCACCGTGCGGAACTGGATGGCATAGTCACGCTGCGCCAACCTTGGTGGAGAGTCAGGAGCTGTTTGGCTGAGTCAGAACCACTGCTTGGGCCTTGAAACACTCGTTTGAATTCCTCAGCAAAGGCAGAGTAGCTGGCACAGCAGGAACTATGGGCATCCCACACAGCAGTAGCCCAGGCCAGGGCTTTTTCCGACAGCAGGGTGATGATATAAGCGATCTTAGACCGGTCGGTGGGAAACGACGAGGGTTGTAGCTCAAAGGAGAGAGAACATTGGGTGAGAAACCCTTTACAAGCACTTGGATCACCTGAGAACCGTTGGGGAGGTGGAAGACGAGGTTCAGCCAGGGGGTTAACTGCCATGGGTATGTGAATCTGAGGTACTGGGACGGGAACTGTTGCCGGGGTAAGACGATCAGATATTTGCTTAATGGAAGTCAGCATCTCCGACAGAAGATGAGAATGTCTAGCCATTAAGGCCTCTTGCTGAACCAGGGCGGCTTCGTGGCGTTGGACAGTCTCCTGGTGGTGGGACAGCATGGCAAAAAGGTCCTGGGAACTGGCTGCCTCTGGGTTCATTTTTGGCTCTGTGTTTCTGTCAGGACCCGGTTACGAACCTGGGTCTCTGGAGTGAGAAACAGTCACTTAACCAACTGAGCCACGAATAGTCAGCAGAACCCAGAAGATGAGTCAGACACAGCAGTACTTAAGACGGTGTATTTAATAAAGTAAAAAGGAGAAGTCCTTCAATACAAAATGGCAAATCCAAAAGGTGGTAGGTATAGCACAAAAAGCCTCAAGAGATACTCAAAAAACAAAAACAGAATTCCACAAGAGCGTCCACCGGAATCGACAAGAATACACAGAACACTAGGGCTGGGTGCTAACATACAAACACAGAGCACAGAACTGAGGGAAACTATGGGTTTAAATACAATCAGGGAAAACGAGGCACAGGTGCAAATAATAATGGGAATCAAGGGAAAAAACATAAGGTCAAAAAGCACAATGGGGGCATCTAGTGACCAAAACCCGGAACAACCCTGGCCAAATCCTGACAAATATGGAACGATAAAGGAAAATGTTCAGTATATCTTTTGTTTTGGATCAATTTAGCTAGTAGTTAGCTAGCTGACAGCAAAGGTGTCAGCTAGAGATGATGTGCAGGTGCTTGCAGGGATTTGGAGTATTGCATGATGTCTACTTTGATGCTAATAAGCATTTTCGAATCGGAGAGCTGAATATTTTGAGCTGAATATATTGAGAAAGTCACTTTGTCTGAGAGAGATTTACACGGTTATCCAAACATCACGTCAGGGAAAGCCTACATGAAACACATGGTTCTAAAATTCCCAATGGGAAAAATAAATGGTGAAAAAACGTTTCAAATTGAACCATTTCAGTGTTTGACCGGTAGGTTTTATGGGTATTATGTGGGGCTCTATAAAAACTAGTGATGAACGAGTCATAGGGAGGCAGGCAGGTCCAGTGGCCAACTCTCTGAGAGGCCCGTACTCATAATCGAGATTAAGATCTACTGAGGTCTAGAAGGCTTTCCCGATCAGGTCTTGGACAGGCGGGGGAGGAGGAGTGGCAGGAGAGGAGTGACGGGGGAGGGGAGGAGTGGGGAGTTTTTCCTAGCCACCGTGCTTCTACACCTGCATTGCTTGCTGTTTCTGTACAGCACTTTGAGATATCAGCTGCTGTACGAAGGGCTATATAAATACATTTGATTTGATTTGATTTTGATTTGATTTGAATGGCGGGGAGGGGAGAGGAGGAATGGCGGGGGAGAGGAGGAGTGGCGGGGGAGAGGAGGAGTGGCGGGGAGGAGTGGCGGGGAGGGGAGAGGGAGGAATGGCGGGGAGGGGAGGAGTGGCGGGGGGAGAGGAGGAGTGGCGGGGAGGGGAGGGGAGGGAGGGAGTGGCGGGGGGGGGAGGGAGAGGGGAGAGGAGGAGTGGCGGGGGAGGGGGAGGGGGGAGGGGGTAGTGGCGGGGAGGGGAGGAGAGGGGAGAGGAGGAGGGCGGGGAGGGGAGGAGTGGCGGGGAGGGGAGGAGTGGCGGGGAGGGGAGAGGAGGAGTGGCGGGGAGGGAGGGAGGGAGGGAGTGGCGGGGAGTGGCGGGGGAGGGGAGGAGTGGTGGGGGAGGAGTGGGGGAGGGGAGGAGTGGCGGGGAGGGGAGGGGAGGAGTGGCGGGTAGGAGTGGGGGGAGGGGAGGGGAGAGGAGGGAGTGGCGGGAGGGGGAGGGAGAGGAGGAGGGCGGGGAGGGGAGGGGAAGATGGCGGGGAGTGGCGGGGGGAGGGGGAGGAGGGCGGGGGATGAGTGGTGGGGGGAGTGGCGGGGAGGGGGAGGAGTGGCGGGGGATGAGTGGTGGGGGAGGAGTGGCGGGGAGGGGGAGGAGTGGTGGGGAGGGAGGAGTGGCGGGGGGGAGAGGAGGAGGGCGGGGAGGGGAGAGGAGGAGTGGCGGGGGGAGGGGAGGGGGGAGGGCGGGGAGGGGAGGGGAGGAGTGGCGGGGAGTGGCAGGGGAGGGGAGGAGTGGCGGGGGATGAGTGGTGGGGGAGGAGTGACGTTGGGTCTAGTATATCCATGCTCTTTAAAAGACAAACAACACAATTAATGCCCTACGCAGCTTTCCATGTCACCCAGGGCGGTCTGTCATGAGCCAGTGAAGTGGCCATTTAGAGGAAAGCTAAATGACTTGCCCTCAACTCCTGAGTTTAACGTAACCAAAGACGTTCTGGAGTTCTGTGCCTCTTCTTTTTTCTCCAGCGGTGACAATGGCAGGTAGATAAAGATAATGTAAAGATAGATATAGATGGGTATGGATATAGTTGGCATGTAGATATACTGTAGATAGGCATCGATATAGATAGGTATAGATATAGATGGCATGTTGATATAGATAGGCAGGTAGATATATATACATATATATATACACACACACACACACTACCCCAAAATGGCAAAGCAGAAACAGGATTTTAGAAATTTTTGCAAATGCATTAAACATAAAATACTGATATCATATTTACATAAGTATTCAGACCCTTTACTCAGTACTTTGTTGAAGCACCTTTGGCAGCGATTACAGCCTCAAGTCTTCTTGGGTATGACGCTACAAGCTTGGCACACCTGTATTTGGGGAGTTTCTCCCATTCTTCTCTGCAGATCCTCTCAAGCTTTGTCAGGTTGGATGGAGAGCGTTGCTGCACAGCTATTTTCAGGTCTCTTCAGAGGTTCAAGTCAGGGCTCTGGCTGAGCCACTCAAGGACAATCAGAGACTTGTCCTGAAGCCACTCCTGCGTGTCTTTGCTGTGTGCTTAGAGTCGTTGTCCTGTTGGAAAGTCCTGAGCACTCTGGAGCAGGTTTTCATCAAGGATTTCTCTGTACTTTGTTCCGTTCATCTTTGCCTTGATCCTGACTAGTCTTCCAGTCCCTGCCACTGAAAAACATCCCCACAGCCTAATGCTGAAACCACCATGTTTCACCGTAGGGATTTTGCCAGGTTTCCTCCAGAAGTGACGCTTGGCATACAGGCCAAAGAGTTCAATCTTGGTTTAATCATACCAGAGAATCTTGTTTCTCATGGTCTGAGAGTCTTTAGATGCCTTTTGGTAAACTCCAAGAGGACTGTCTTGTGCCTTTTACTGAGGAGTGGCTTCCGTCTGGCCACTCTACCATGAAGGCCTGATTGGTGGAGTGCTGCAGAAATGGTTGTCCTTCTGGAAGATTCTCCAGAAGGAAATCTAGAGCTCTGTCAGAGTGACCATTGGGTTCTTGGTCACCTCCCTGACCAAAGCCCTTCCCCCCGATTGCTCTGTTTGGCCGGGAGGCCAGCTCTAGGAGAAGAGTCTTGGTGCTTCCAAACGTCTTCCATTTAAGAACGATGGAGGTCACTGTGTTCTTGGGGACCTTCAATGCTTCAGAAATGTTTTTGTACCCTTCCCCAAACCTGTACCTCTACACAATCCTTTCTCGTAGCTCAACGGACAATTCCTTCAACCTCATGATTTGGTTTTTGCCATGACATGCACTGTCAACTGTGGAGACAGGTGTGTGCCTTTCCAAAGCATGTCCAATCAATATCATTTTTACCACAGGTAGACTCCAATCAAGTAGAAGGAACATCTCAAGGATGATCAATGGAAACCGTATGCACATGAGCTCAATTTAGAGTCTCAGAGCAAAGGGTCTGAATTACTTATGTAAGTAATGTATTTCTATTTTTATTTTGAATAAACGTGCAAACATTTCTAAAAACCTGTTTTGGCTTTGTCATTATGGGGTATTGTATTGCTGAGGATTTGTTTTTACATAATGCGTTTTTGAATAAGGCTGAAACGTAACAAAAAAGTAAAGGGTTCTGAATACTTTCCGAAGGCACTGTAGATATAGATAGGTAAGGATATAGATGGGTATAGATACAGTATAGATTGCATGTCGATATGGAAGGATGGATGGATAGATAATTCCTTACGTGATTAATTGACACATAAACATACAGTACCATTCAAAAGTTTGGACGCACCAACTCATTCAAGGGTTTTTCTTTATTTTTTTACTATTTTCAACTTTGTAGATTAATAGTGAAGACATCAAAAATATGAAATAACACCTATGGAATTATGTAGTAACAAAAAAAAGAGTTAAACAAATCAAAATATATTTTATATTTGTGATTCTTCAAAGTAGCCACCCATTGCCTTGATGACAGTTTTGCACACTCTTGGCATTTTCTCAACCAGCTTCATGAGGTAGTCATCTGGAATGCATTTCAATTAATAGGTGTGCCTGGTTCATTTGGAATTATTTTCTTTCTTCATGCATTTGAGCCAACCAGTTGTGTTGTGACAAGGTAGGTGAAGTATACAGAAGATAGCCCTATTCGTTAAATGACCAAGTCTATATTATGGAAAGAACAGCTCAAATAAGCAAAGAGAATCAACAGTCTATCATTACTTTAAGATATGAAGGTCAGTCAATACGGAAAGTTTCTTCAAGTGCAGTCGCAAAAACCATCGAGCGCTATGATGAAACTGGCTCTCGTGAGGACCTCCACAGGAATGGAAGACCCGGAGTTACCTCTGCTGCAGAGGATATTTTCATTAGTTAACTGTACCTCAGAAATTGCAGCCCAAATAAATGCTTCACAGAGTTCAAGTAACAGACTCATCTCAACATCAACTGTTCAGAGGAGACTGTGTGAATCAGGCCTTCATGGTTGAATTGCTGCAAAGAAACCACCACGAAAGAAGAAGACTTGCATTGGTCCAAGAAACACGAGCCATGGACATTAGACCGGTGGAAATCTGTCAACTCACCATCAGTACGACCAAGAATATGACTTTCCCGAAGCGGATCCCAGCCTGCGACCCAAAACAAAGACGTCGTAAAAGAGGGAAATGAAGCGGTCTTCTGGTCAGGCTCTGGAGACGGGCACATCGCGCACCGCTCCCTAGCATACTTCTCGCCAATGTCCAGTCTCTTGACAACAAGGTTGATGAAATCCGAGCAAGGGTAGCATTCCAGAGGGACATCAGAGACTGTAACTTTCTTTGCTTCATGGAAACATGGCTCACTCGAGAGAAGCTAACGGAACAGTGCAGCCAGCTGGTTTCTTCACACATTGCGCCAACAGAAACAAACATCTTGCTGGTAAGAAGAGGGGCGGGGGCGTATGCCTTATGGTTAATGAGACGTGGTGCGGTCACAACAACATACAGGAACTCAAGTCCTTCTGTTCACCTGATTTAGAATTCCTCACAACCAAATGTTGACCGCATTATCTACCAAGGAAATTCTCTTCGATTATAATCACAGCCGTATATATTCCCACCCAAGTAGACACATCGATGGCTCTGAATGAACTTTATTTGACTCTATGTAAACTGGAAACCACATATCCTGAGGCTGCATTCATTGCAGCTGGGAATTTTAACAAGGCTAATCTGAAAACAAGACTCCCTAAACTGTATCAGCATATTGATTGCGCAACCAGGGCTGGTAAAACCTTGGATCATTGCTATTCTAACTTCCGCGACGCATATAAGGCCCTCCCCCGCCCTCCTTTCGGAAAAGCTGACCACGGCTCCATTTTGTTGCTCCCTGCCTACAGACAGAAGCTAAAACAAGAAGCTCCCGCGCTAAGGTCTGTTCAACGCTGGTCCGACCAATCTGATTCCACGCTCCAAGATGTTCCGCACTGCGTCCAACAACAACATTGACGAATACGCTGATTCGGTGACCGAGTTCATTAGAAAGTGCATTGAAGATGTCGTTCCCATAGCAACGATTAAAACATTCCCAAACCAGAAACCGTGGATTGATGGCAGCATTCGCGTGAAACTGAAAGCGCAAACCACTGCTTTTAACCAGGGCAAGGTGACCAGAAACATGACCGAATACAAACAGTGTAGCTATTCCCTCCGCAAGGCAATCAAACAAGCTAAGCGTCAGTATAGAGACAAAGTAGAGTCGCAATTCAACGGCTCAGACACAAGAGGTATGTGGCAGGGTCTACAGTAATCATGGATTACAAAAAGAAAACCAGCCCCGTCACGGACCAGGATGTCTTCCTCCCAGGCAGACTAAATAACTTTTTTTGCCCGCTTTGAGGACAATACAGTGCCACTGACACGGCTCGCCGACGTGAGTAAAACATTTAAACGTGTTACCTCGCAAGGCTGCAGGCCCAGACAGCATCCCCAGCCGCGCCCTCAGAGCATGCCCAGACCAGCTGGCTAGTGTGTTCACGGACATATTCAATCAATCCTTATCCCAGTCTGCTGTTCCCACATGCTTCAAGAGGGCCACCTTTGTTCCTGTTCCCAAGAAAGCTAAGGTAACTGAGCGAAACGACTACCGCCCCGTAGCACTCACTTCCGTCATCATGAAGTGCTTTGAGAGACTAGTCAAGGACCATATCACCTCCACCCTACCTGACACCCTAGACCCACTCCAATTTGCTTACCGCCCAAATAGGTCCACAGACGATGCAATCTCAACCACACTGCACACTGCCCTAACACATCTGGACAAGAGGAATACCTATGTGAGTATGCTGTTCATCGACTACAGCTCAGCATTTAACACCATAGTACTCTCCAAACTCGTCATCAAGCTCGAGACCCTGGGTCTCGACCCGCCTGTGCAACTGTGTACTGGACTTCCTGACGGGCCTCCCCCAGGTGGTGAGGGTAGGCAACAACATCTCCACCCCGCTGATCCTCAACACTGGGGCCCCACAAGGGTGCGTTCTCAGCCCTCTCCTGTACTCCCTGTTCACCCACGACTGCATGGCCATTACCACCTCCAACTCAATCATCAAGTTTGCGGACGACACTACAGTGGTAGGCTTGATTACCAACAACGACGAGACGGCCTACAGGGAGGAGGTGAGGGCCCTCGGAGTGTGGTGTCAGGAAAATAACCTCACACTCAACGTAAACAAAACTAAGGAGATGATTGTGGACTTCAGGAAACAGCAGAGGGAGCACCCCCCTATCCACATCGATGGGACAGTAGTGGAGAGGGAAGTAAGTTTTAAGTTCCTCGGCGTACACATCACAGACAAACTGAATTGGTCCACCCACACAGACAGCATCGTAAAGAAGGCGCAGCAGCGCCTCTTCAACCTCAGGAGGCTGAAGAAATTCGGCTTGTCACCAAAAGCACTCACAAACTTCTACAGATGCACAATCGAGAGCATCCTGTCGGGCTGTATCACCGCCTGGTACGGCAACTGCTCCGCCCACAACCGTAAGGCTCTCCAGAGGGTAGTGAGGTCTGCACAACGCATCACCGGGGGCAAACTACCTGCCCTCCAGGACACCTACACCACCCGATGTCACAGGAAGGCCATAAAGATCATCAAGGACAACAACCACTCGAGCCACTGCCTGTTCACCCCGCTATCATCCAGAAGCCGATGTCAGTAAAGATGCATCAAAACAGGGACCGAGAGACTGAAAAGCAGCTTCTATCTCAAGGCCATCAGACTGTTAAACAGCCACCACTAACATTGAGTGGCTGCTGCCAACACACTGACTCAACTCCACATTATTAATCTCATATGCATATATATATACTGTACTCTATATCATCTACTGTATCTTAATGTAATACATGTATCACTAGCCACTTTAAACTATGCCACTTTGTTTACATACTTATATACTGTACTCGATACCATCTACTGCATCTTCCGTTCTGTACCATCACTCATTCATATATCTTTATGTACATATTCTTTATCCCTTTACACTTGTGTGTATAAGGTAGTAGTTGTGGAATTGTTAGGTTAGATTACTTGTTGGTTATTACTGCATTGTCGGAACTAGAAGCACAAGCATTTCGCTACACTCGCATTATCATCTGCTAACCATATGTATGTGACAAATAAATTTAATTTGATTTAAGGGCTATTTGACCAAGAAGGAGAGTGATGGAGTGCTGCATCAGTTGACCTGGCCTCCACAATCACCCCACCTCAACCCAAATGAGATGGTTTGAGATGAGTTGGACTGCAGAGTGAAGGAAAAGCAGCCAACAAGTGTTCAGCATATGTGGGAACTCCTTCAAGACTGTTGGAAAAGCCTTCTCGGTGAAGCTAGTTGAGAGATTGCAAAGACTGCAAAACTGTCATCAAGGCAACGGTTGGCTACTTTGAAAAATATAAAATATGTTTTGATTTGTTTAACACTTTGTTTTGGTTACTACATGATTCAATGTGTTTCATAGTTGATGTGTTCACTATAATTCTACCATGTAAAAATAAAGAAAACCTTTGAATGAGTAGGTGTGTCCAAACTTTTGACTAGCACTGTAGTACAGTACAATGATTCTCAGTGATAATTCACAATAAAAAATGAAAGAATTTAATTGATACATAATAGTAGAGAAGGTTATCCAAGCAATAATAATAACTCTAGAGCAGTAAAAAGAATACAAATAAATACAGATAGAATACAGATTGACCAGGGGCCAAAGTAGTGCACTGTCAAGGGAATCGGGTACTATTTAGGATGTAGCCTGGTGTCTGAGGTGAGAGAACAGTAGTTAAAGCGGATGGTGGTGCAGAGCACAGCAGCGACTGGCTGTCTGTCGGGGGAGGAGGAAGGAATTTGAGTGCACTCTCACACCTCTTAGTGAAAGCTCTGGGAACGAAGGTGTTATTTTTGTGTTTCTGTTCTGAAATGTTTGGTTTTGAACTTGCTGTCCTCAACTTGAGAGAAATTCATTTTTGCAACTTCCTGTGTTTGTCTTGCTATGTAACATAAAAATGTAACATCCTCACAATCCAATAAGCAGATCCCGTATGGGCAAGATTGATTTACTTTCAAAGATAACATTTATAGGCACTGACACAACCTGCATTGCAGTAGGCTATCAAGAGAGAGGTAAGGAAGCAAGTCATCCAAATTATTAGATACAGTACATGGCTCATATAGAGTTTAATTCTCTATCTCCAGCAGTGGTGTAAAGTGCTTAAGTTAAAATACTTGAAAGTACTACTTAAGTAATTTTTTCAGGGTATCTGTGCTTTACTATTTATATATTTGTACTTTACTTATTTTAATTCACTATGTTCCTAAAGAAAATGATGTACTTTTTTTCCCTGACACCCAAAAGTACTCATTACATTTTGAATGCTTTTAGCAGGAAATGGTTCAATTTGCACACTTATCAAGAGAACATCCCTGGTCCTCCCTACTGCTTCTGATCTGGCAGACTCACTAAACAGAGAACATCCCTGGTCCTCCCTACTGCTTCTGATCTGGCAGACTCACTAAACAGAGAACATCCCTGGTCCTCCCTACTGCTTCTGATCTGAAGACATCCCTGGTCCTCCCTACTAAACAGAGAACATCCCTGGTCCTCCCTACTGCTTCTGATCTGGCAGACTCACTAAACAGAGAAC
>NW_027014232.1:0-13973 GCF_036934945.1 Oncorhynchus masou masou | reverse complement strand
GTATTGAGATAACAAGGAAGGTCTGCTGTCACTCAGAGCAAAGAACTGATACACAGTCACAGTCACACACTCACACATATCAAATGGTGTCCTTGCACAAGGACGGAGCTGTTTATAGCCACCCTGGCATCAACACTGAGAAACGGCAGGGTAGCCTAGTGGTTAGAGTGTTGGGCAAGTAACCGAAAGGTGAAACTCTGTTGTTTTTCCCCTAAACAAGGTAGTTAACCCACTGTTCCTAGGCCGTCATTGTAAATAAGAATGTGTTCTGAACTGACTTGCCTGGTTAAATAAAGGTGAAATAGAACACACAGGTGCAGTTCACAGGCCAACATTCTACTGAACAGTAAAAAGTATCTTTAATAATGTAGATCAATTTAGCCTTTTCAAGGACTCCAATTTCTCTTCAGTCAGAAAACATTGACTTGCAAAACAGTAAGGCTTAGTGGTTAAATGTATATTAGTAGTGATAAGGGGAGATGGGTGAGAAACCGTCAAAACACATTTTGATTTGGTCTGACAGAGAATCATTAACACAAATTGTTGAGGAACTGTAACCTAAATGATTGTAGTGGTTTAAGCATGAAGTCCTATACAGTAGCTGTAGGAGGTGCTCCAGTGAGTCAGCATGACAAAGCCTCCCTCCCCCACAGCCACAGTCCCCTTCCCTCTGTAAACAGAAATATGCAGCCAGCTTCTCAACAGGCAGCCGGCCTCCAAACAAGCAGCCAGACGCCCAACAGGCAGCCAGAACCCCAACAGGCAGCCAGAACCCCAACAGGCAGCCAGCCGCCCGTCTTCCCCAGCAGTCTTTCCTCCATTTATTTGTCCAATTTCTATCATATATCTCTGTGGTTGGTATAACACAGTCTGGTTGGTATAATACAGTCTGTGGTTGGTAGAATACAGTCTGGTTGGTATAATACAGTCTGTGGTTGGTAGAATACAGTCTGGTTGGTATAATACAGTCTGGTTGGTATAATACAGTATGTGGTTGGTATAATACAGTATGTGGTTGGTATAATACAATATGTGGTTGGTATAATACAGTCTGTTTGGTATAATACAGTATGTGGTTGGTATAATACAGTATGTGGTTGGTATAATACAGTATGTGGTTGGTATAATACAGTATATGGTTGGTATAATACAGTATGTGGTTGGTATAATACAGTATGTGGTTGGTATAATACAGTCTGTTTGGTATAATACAGTATGTGGTTGGTATAATACAGTCTGTTTGGTATAATACAGTATGTGGTTGGTATAATACAGTCTGTTTGGTATAATACAGTATGTGGTTGGTATAATACAGTCTGTTTGGTATAATACAGTCTGGTTGGTATAATACAGTATGTGGTTGGTATAATACAGTTTGTTTGGTATAATACAATATGTGGTCGGTGTAATACAGTCTGGTTGTATTAGTACAGTCTGGTTGGTATAATACAGTATGTGGTTGGTATAAAACAGTATGTGGTTGGTATAATACAGTCTGTTTGGTATAGTACAGTCTGTTTGGTATAATACAGTATGTGGTTGGTATAATACAATATGTGGTTGGTGTAATACAGTCTGGTTGTATTAGTACAGTCTGGTTGGTATAATACAGTATGTGGTTGGTATAATACAGTATGTGGTTGGTATAATACAGTCTGTTTGGTATAATACAGTCTGGTTGTTATAATACAGTCTGGTTGGTATAATACAGTCTGGTTGGTATAATACAGTATGTGGTTGGTATAATACAGTATGTTTGTTGGTATAATACAGTCTGGTTGGTATAATACAGTATGGTTGGTATAATACAGTATGTGGTTGGTATAATACAGTATGTGGTTGGTATAATACAGTCTGGTTGGTATAATACAGTATGTGGTTGGTATAATACAGTCTGTTTGGTATAATACAGTATGTGGTTGGTATAATACAGTATGTGGTTGGTATAATATGCATGTGGTTGGTATAATACAGTATGTGGTTGGTATATACAGTATGTGGCTGGTATAATACAGTCTGGTTGGTATAATACAGTATGTGGTTGGTATAATACAGTATGTGGTTGGTATAATACAGTATGTGGTTGGTATAATACAGTCTGTTTGGTATAATACAGTATGTGGTTGGTATAATACAGTATGTGGTTGGTATAATACAGTCTGTTTGGTATAATACAGTATGTGGTTGGCATAATACAGTCTGTTTGGTATAATACAGTATGTGGTTGGTATAATACAGTCTGTTTGGTATAATACAGTATGTGGTTGGTATAATACAGTATGTGGTTGGTATAATACAGTCTGGTTGGTATAATACAGTATGTGGTTGGTATAATACAGTATGTGGTTGGTATAGTACAGTCTGTTTGGTATAATACAGTCTGTGGTTGGTATAATACAGTCTGGGTTGGTTTAATACAGTATGTGGTTGGTATAACACAGTCTGGTTGGTTTAATACAGTATGTGGTTGGTATAATACAGTCTGTGGTTGGTATAATACAGTCTGGTTGGTATAGTACAGTCTGGTTGGTTTAATACAGTATGTGGTTGGTATAATACAATATGTGGTTGGTTTAACAGTCTGGTTGTTATAATACAGTCTGGTTGGTTTAATACAGTATGTGGTTGGCTTAATACAGTCTGGGTTGGTATAATACAGTATGTGGTTGGTATAATACAGTCTGGTTGTTATACAATATGTGGTTGGTATAATACAGTCTGGTTGGTATAATACAGTCTGGTTGGAATAGTACAGTCTGGTTAGTATATAACAGTCTGGCTGGTATAATACAGTCTGTTTGGTATAATACAGTATGTGGTTGGTATATACAGTCTGGTTGGTATAATGCTGTATGTGGTTGTTATAATACAATATGTGGTTGGTATAATACAGTCTGGTTGGTATAATACAGTCTGGTTGGGTAGAATACAGTCTGGTTGGTAGAATACAGTCTGATTGGTATACAGTCTGGTTGGTATAATCACAGTCTGGTTGGTATAATACAGTCTGGTTGGTATAAATACAGTATGTGGTTGGTATAATACAGTATGTGGTTGGTATAATACAGTATGTGGTTGGTATAATACAGTCTGGTTGGTATAATACAGTATGTGGTTGGTATAATACAGTATGTGGTTGGTATAATACAGTATGTGGTTGGTATAATACAGTCTGGTTGGTATAATACAGTATGTGGTTGGTATATATAGTATGTGGTTGGTATAATACAGTATGTGGTTGGTATAATACAGTATGTGGTTGGTATAATACAGTATGTGGTTGGTATAATACAGTATGTGGCTGGTATACAGTCTGGTTGGTATAATACAGTATGTGGTTGGTATAATACAGTATGTGGTTGGTAGAATACAGTATGTGGTTGGTATAATACAGTCTGTTTGGTATAATACAGTATGTGGTTGGTATAATACAGTCTGTTTGGTATAATACAGTATGTGGTTGGTATAATACAGTCTGTGGTTGGTATAATACAGTCTGTTTGTATAATACAGTATGTGGTTGGTATACATTACAGTCTGTTTGGTATAATACAGTATGTGGTTGGTATAATACAGTATGTGGTTGGTATAATACAGTCTGGTTGGTATAATACAGTATGTGGTTGGTATAATACAGTCTGGTTGGTATAATACAGTATGTGGTTGGTATAATACAGTATGTGGTTGGTATAATACAGTCTGTTTGGTATAATACAGTATGTGGTTGGTATAATACAGTATGTGGTTGGTATAATACAGTCTGTTTGGTATAATACAGTATGTGGTTGGTATAATACAGTATGAGGTTGGTATAATACAGTCTGTGGTTGGTATAATACAGTCTGGTTGGTTTAATACAGTATGTGGTTGGTATAACACAGTCTGGTTGGTTTAATACAGTATGTGGTTGGTATAATACAGTCTGTGGTTGGTATAATACAATCTGGTTGGTATAGTACAGTCTGGTTGGTTTAATACAGTATGTGGTTGGTATAATACAGTATGAGGTTGGTATAATACAGTCTGTGGTTGGTATAATACAGTCTGGTTGTTATAATACAGTCTGGTTGGTTTGCTATATGTGGTTGGCTTAATACAGTCTGGTTGGTATAATACAGTATGTGGTTGGTATAATACAGTCTGGTTGTTATAATACAATATGTGGTTGGTATAATACAGTCTGGTTGGTATAATACAGTCTGGTTGCAATAGTACAGTCTGGTTAGTATATAACAGTCTGGCTGGTATAATACAGTCTGTTTGGTATAATACAGTATGTGGTTGTATAATACAGTCTGGTTGGTATAATGCTGTATGTGGTTGTTATAATACAATATGTGGTTGGTATAATACAGTCTGGTTGGTAGAATACAGTCTGATTGGTATAATACAGTATGTGGTTGGTAGAATACAGTCTGATTGGTATAGTACAGTATGTGGTTGGTATAATACAGTCTGGTTGGTGTAATACAGTATGTGGTTGGTATAATACAGTCTGTTTGGTATAATACAGTATGTGGTTGGTATAATACAGTATGTGGTTGGTATAATACAGTATGTGGTTGGTATAATACAGTATGTGGTTGGTATAATATTATATGTGGCTGGTATAATACAGTCTGGTTGGTATAATACAGTGTGTGGTTGGTATAATACAGTATGTGGTTGGTATAATACAGTATGTGGTTGGTATGTTACAGTCTGTTTGGTATAAGACAGTATGTGGTTGGTATAATACAGTATGTGGTTGGTATAATACAGTCTGTTTGGTATAATACAGTATGTGGTTGGTATAATACGGTCTGTGGTTGGTATAATACAGTCTGTTTGGTATAATACAGTATGTGGTTGGTATAATACAGTCTGTTTGGCATAATACAGTATGTGGTTGGTATAATACAGTATGTGGTTGGTATAATACAGTCTGGTTGGTATAATACAGTATGTGGTTGGTATAATACAGTCTGGTTGGTATAATACAGTATGTGGTTGGTATAATACAGTCTGGTTGGTATAATACAGTATGTGGTTGGTATAATACAGTATGTGGTTGGTATAATACAATATGTGGTTGGTTTAATACAGTCTGGTTGTTATAATACAGTCTGGTTGGTTTAACAGTATGTGGTTGGCTTAATACAGTCTGGTTGGTATAATACAGTATGTGGTTGGTATAATACAGTCTGGTTGTTATGTAATACAATATGTGGTTGTATAATACAGTCTGGTTGGTATAATACAATTAGTTGGCAATAGTACAGTCTGGTTAGTATATAAGAGTCTGGCTGGTATAATACAGTCTGTTTGGTGGCATAATACAGTATGTGGTTGGTATAATACTGTCACAGTTGGTATAATGCTGTATGTGGTTGTTATAATACAATATGGTTGGTATAATACAGTCTGGTTGGTATAATACAGTCCGGTTGGTAGAATACAATGATTAGTATAATACAGATATGGTTGGTAGAATACAGTCTGATTGGTATAGTACAGTATGTGGTTGGTATAATACAGTCTGGTTGGTGTAATACAGTATGTGGTTGGTATAACACAGTCTGTTTGGTATAATACAGTATGTGGTTGGTATAATACAGTATGTGGTTGGTATAATACAGTATGTGGTTGGTATAATACAGTATGTGGCTGGTATAATACAGTCTGGTTGGTATAATACAGTATGTGGTTGGTATAATACAGTATGTGGTTGGTATAATACAGTATGTGGTTGGTATAATACAGTCTGTTTGGTATAATACAGTATGTGGTTGGTATAATACAGTATGTGGTTGGTATAATACAGTCTGTTTGGTATAATACAGTATGTGGTTGGTATAATACAGTCTGTGGTTGGTATAATACAGTCTGGTTGGTATAATACAGTATGTGGTTGGTATAATACACTCTTTTTGGTATAATACAGTATGTGGTTGGTATAATACAGTATGTGGTTGGTATAATACAGTCTGGTTGGTATAATACAGTATGTTGTTGGTATAATACAGTCTGGTTGGTATAATACAGTATGTGGTTGGTATAATACAGTATGTGGTTGGTATAATACACTCTGTTTGGTATAATACAGTATGTGGTTGGTATAATACAGTATGTGGTTGGTATAATAGTCTGTTTGGTATAATACAGTATGTGGTTGGTATAATACAGTATGTGGTTGGTATAATACAGTATGTGGTTGGTATAATACAGTATGTGGTTGGTATAATACAGTCTGTTTGGTATAATACAGTATGTGGTTGGTATAATACAGTATGTGGTTGGTATAATACAGTCTGTTTGGTATAATACAGTATGTGGTTGGTATAATACAGTCTGTGGTTGGTATAATACAGTCTGGTTGGTATAATACAGTATGTGGTTGGTATAATACAGTATGTGGTTGGTATAATACACTCTGTTTGGTATAATACAGTATGTGGTTGGTATAATACAGTATGTGGTTGGTATAATACAGTCTGGTTGGTATAATACAGTATGTTGTTGGTATAATACAGTCTGGTTGGTATAATACAGTATGTGGTTGGTATAATACAGTATGTGGTTGGTATAATACACTCTGTTTGGTATAATACAGTATGTGGTTGGTATAATACAGTATGTGGTTGGTATAATACAGTCTGTTTGGTATAATACAGTATGTGGTTGGTATAATACAGTCTGGTTGTTATAATACAATATGTGGTTGGTATAATACAGTCTGGTTGGTATAATACAGTCTGGTTGCAATAGTACAGTCTGGTTAGTATATAACAGTCTGGCTGGTATAATACAGTCTGTTTGGTATAATACAGTATGTGGTTGGTATAATACAGTCTGGTTGGTATAATACAGTCTGGTTGGTAGAATACAGTCTGATTGGTATAATACAGTATGTGGTTGGTATAATACAGTCTGATTGGTATAGTACAGTATGTGGTTGGTATAATACAGTCTGGTTGGTGTAATACAGTATGTGGTTGGTATAATACAGTCTGTTTGGTATAATACAGTATGTGGTTGGTATAATACAGTCTGGTTGGTATAATACAGTATGTGGTTGGTATAATACAGTATGTGGTTGGTATAATACAGTATGTGGTTGGTATAATACAGTCTGGTTGGTATAATACAGTATGTGGTTGGTATAATACAGTCTGTTTGGTATAATACAGTATGTGGTTGGTATAATACAGTATGTGGTTGGTATAATACAGTATGTGGTTGGTATAATACAGTATGTGGCTGGTATAATACAGTCTGTTTGGTATAATACAGTATGTGGTTGGTATAATACAGTATGTGGTTGGTATAATACAGTCTGTTTGGTATAATACAGTATGTGGTTGGTATAATACAGTCTGTTTGGTATAATACAGTATGTGGTTGGTATAATACAGTCTGTTTGGTATAATACAGTATGTGGTTGGTATAATACAGTCTGTTGTTGGTATAATACAGTATGTGGTTGGTATAATACAGTCTGGTTGGTATAATACAGTATGTGGTTGGTATAATACAGTATGTGGTTGGTATAGTACAGTCTGTTTGGTATAATACAGTCTGTGGTTGGTATAATACAGTCTGGTTGGTTTAATACAGTATGTGGTTGGTATAACACAGTCTGGTTGGTTTAATACAGTATGTGGTTGGTATAATACAGTCTGTGGTTGGTATAATACAGTCTGGTTGGTATAGTACAGTCTGGTTGGTTTAATACAGTATGTGGTTGGTATAATACAATATGTGGTTGGTTTAATACAGTCTGGTTGTTATAATACAGTCTGGTTGGTTTAATACAGTATGTGGTTGGCTTAATACAGTCTGGTTGGTATAATACAGTATGTGGTTGGTATAATACAGTCTGGTTGTTATAATACAATATGTGGTTGGTATAATACAGTCTGGTTGGTATAATACAGTCTGGTTGGAATAGTACAGTCTGGTTAGTATATAACAGTCTGGCTGGTATAATACAGTCTGTTTGGTATAATACAGTATGTGGTTGGTATAATACAGTCTGGTTGGTATAATGCTGTATGTGGTTGTTATAATACAGTATGTGGTTGGTATAATACAGTCTGGTTGGTATAATGCTGTATGTGGTTGTTATAATACAGTATGTGGTTGGTATAATACAGTCTGATTGGTATAATACAGTCTGGTTGGTATAATACAGTCTGGTTGGTATAATACAGTATGTGGTTGGTATAATACAGTATGTGGTTGGTATAATACAGTCTGGTTGGTATAATACAGTATGTGGTTGGTATAATACAGTATGTGGTTGGTATAATACAGTATGTGGTTGGTATAATACAGTCTGGTTGGTATAATACAGTATGTGGTTGGTATAATACAGTCTGTTTGGTATAATACAGTATGTGGTTGGTATAATACAGTATGTGGTTGGTATAATACAGTATGTGGCTGGTATAATACAGTCTGGTTGGTATAATACAGTATGTGGTTGGTATAATACAGTATGTGGTTGGTATAATACAGTATGTGGTTGGTATAATACAGTCTGTTTGGTATAATACAGTATGTGGTTGGTATAATACAGTCTGTTTGGTATAATACAGTATGTGGTTGGTATAATACAGTCTGTGGTTGGTATAATACAGTCTGTTTGGTATAATACAGTATGTGGTTGGTATAATACAGTCTGTTTGGTATAATACAGTATGTGGTTGGTATAATACAGTATGTGGTTGGTATAATACAGTCTGGTTGGTATAATACAGTATGTGGTTGGTATAATACAGTCTGGGGTTGGTATAATACAGTATGTGGCTGGTATAATACAGTCTGGTTGGTATAATACAGTATGTGGTTGGTATAATACAGTATGTGGTTGGTATAATACAGTATGTGGTTGGTATAATACAGTCTGTTTGGTATAATACAGTATGTGGTTGGTATAATACAGTCTGTTTGGTATAATACAGTATGTGGTTGGTATAATACAGTCTGTGGTTGGTATATTTTGATCTGTTTGAGTATATCTAGTATGTAGTTGGTATAATACAGTCTTTTTGGTACTGACTACAGTATGTGGTTGGTATAATACAGTATGTGGTTGGTATAATACAGTCTGGTTTGGTATAACACAGTATGTGGTTGGTATAATACCCAGTCTGGTTGGTATAATACAGTATGTGGTTGGTATAATACAGTATGTGGTTGGTATAATACAGTCTGTTTGGTATAATACAGTATGTGGTTGGTATAATACAGTATGTGGTTTGGTATAATACAGTCTGTTTGGTATAATACAGTATGTGGTTGGTATAATACAGTATGAGGTTTGGTAGTACAGTCTATTTGGTATAATACAGTCTGTTTGGTATAATACAGTCTGGTTGGTTTAATACAGTATGTGGTTGGTATAACACAGTCTAGGTCTGGTTTTTTAATACAGTATGTAGTTGGTATAACAGTCTCAATGATTTGGTATAATACAATCTGGTTGGTTTAATACAGTATGTGGTTGGTATAATACAGTCTGTAGTTGGTTGTTATAATACAGTCTGGTTGGTTTAATACAGTATGTGGTTGGTATAATACAGTCTGGTTGGTATAATACAGTATCTGGTTGTTATAATACAGTCTGGTTGTTATAATACAGTATGTGGTTGGTATAATACAGTCTGGTTGGTATAATACAGTCTGGTTGCAATGTACAGTCTGGTATAATAACAGTCTGGCTGTTATAATACAGTCTGTTTGGTATAATATGTGGTTGGTATAATACAGTCTGGTTGGTATAATACAGTATGTGGTTGGTATAATACAGTCTGGTTTGTACTAAACAGTATGTGGTTGGTTTAAACAGTCTGTAGTTGGTATAATACAGTATGTGGATACAGTCTGTTTGGTAAAATACAGTATGGTTGGAGGTTGGTATAATTGCCGTCTGTGTAATACAGTATGTGGTTGGTTTAATACAGTCTGGTTGGTATATTACAGTATGTGAGTTGGTAAAATCTCTGAGGTTGAGGCTCTGTGGTTTAATACTGGATGTCTCTGTGAGGCTCTGTGTGCATCTCCAAACACCTATTCCTTAGATAGTTCACTGCTTTGCCAGGGCTCATAGGGCACATAGGAGCTCTGTTCTAAAGTAGTGCACTATTGAGGAGTGGGTTCCATTTGAGTCAGGGTTCTACAGCAGGGGGGACCCACCAATATTGACAAACAATCATGCCGCCTGCCGCCCTCGGTCTGCAGTTGGTGCCTCCGCCTCTCCTGGCCTTGTGGCACCGTGGGAGATGTGTTTTTGATAAGCTGAATAAACGCTACAGTAGTTCCACCCTGGATGCTGTTACCCAAGAGCTAGCGCACTGCCGGCCTGTAAAATATTCATTGCTTTCCTTTCTGCCACTAACAGACCGTGTCTTCTGTCTCCTCTGGAAGGATGGGTTTGCCCTGAAAGCATCATGTCCAGGATTATAAATGTTCTTAAAAAAGTGTTCTATAAAAGTGCCATTTTATCTACTCTTGATCTATGTTAGTTTATTCACATTTCAACATGATGTAGTGCCTCTTTATTAATTTAGGTGAGATGTATTTGAGTTATGGTGTAAAACAATGTTACTAATGGCTGTTGGTCCCATTAATGTGGACAGTTGGAGGCAGTGAGTCCTCTATGTAACACAGGACATTAACATTAGTATGAGTATTTATGAGGATCCCCAATTAGCTGCTGCAGGAGCAGGGACTTCTCTTCCTGGGGTCCAAACAGGAAACAACACAACATTAAATACATAATACACGTCACGCGACATTTACATTACCATTCAGCCATTCAGCAGGCCCCTCCCATCCGGAGACCCACAGCTAGTGAATTAATCTGAAGATGACCACATATCCCAGTTGTGTCCCAATCCATAGCACATACATAATACAGTACATAGTACAACACAAATGTTAAATTATGTCTGTGTGTGTCTCTTCACAGTCCCCGTCGTGCTGTAAGCTGTTCTTTAATCTGGTTTAAATGGTAGCTTGAGTTACCTGGGATGGAAGAGTTCCATGTAGTCATAGCTCCTTTATGTGTTCTTAGCCTCTGTTCTGGACCTTAGATAGCCATCACTAGCCATTCTGCCCAGTTACTCAACTCTGCACATTAGAGGCTGTTGGAGCTGAACAAGCATTTTAGTTAGGTATTACTGCACTGTTGGAGCTAGGAACACAAGCATTTAGTTAGATATTACTGTACTGTTGGAGCTGGGAACACAAGCATTTAGTTAGATATTACAGCACTGTTGGAGCTGGGAACACAAGCATTAAGTTAGATATTACTGCACTGTTGGAGCTGGGAACACAAGCATTTAGTTAGATATTACTGCACTGTTGGAGCTAGGAACACAAGCATTTAGTTAGATATTACTGCACTGTTGGAGCTGGGAACACAAGCATTTAGTTAGATATTACTGCACTGTTGGAGCTAGGAACACAAGCATTTAGTTAGATATTACTGCACTGTTGGAGCTAGGAACACAAGCATTTCGTTAGATATTACTGTACTGTTGGTTCTAGGAACACAAGCATTTAGTTAGATATTACTGTACTGTTGGTTCTAGGAACACAAGCATTTAGTTAGATATTACTGCACTGTTGGAGCTAGGAAACACAAACATTTAGTTAGATATTACTGCACTGTTGGAGCTGGGAACACAAGTATTTCTCTACACCCACAATAAGATCTGCAAAATATGTGTATGTGACCAATAAAATTATGTGATTTAAAATTTGATTTAACAGTTCAGTACCTTCAACACATCAACACCTCGCACAAAGACCAATAGCGATGCAGTCAATCTCTCCTCAACCTTGAGCCAGGAGAGATTGATATGAATGTCATTGATATTCACCCTCTGTGTACATCTAAATACAGTACGTGCTGCTCTGTTCTGGACCAACTGCAGTTTACCTACAGTGTGTCCTTCTTCGTCGCACCATAGTCCAGGTTCGAAGTTACAGTAGAGAGTAGGCCTATGCATTACAGTAGGGTGTATATCTATACATTACAGTAGAGAGTAGGTCCATGCATTACAGTAGAGAGTAGGCCTATGCATTACAGTAGAGAGTAGGCCTATGCATTACAGTAGAGAGTATATCTATACATTACAGTAGAGAGTAGGTCCATGCATTACAGTAGAGAGTATATCTATACATTACAGTATAGAGTAGGCCTATGCATTACAGTAGAGAGTGGGCCTATACATTACAGTATGGAGTAGGCCTATGCATTACAGTATGGAGTAGGCCTATGCATTACAGTAGGAGTAGGCCTATACATTACAGTAGAGAGTAGACCTATGCATTACAGTAGAGAGTAGACCTATACATTACAGTAGAGAGTAGGCCTATGCATTACAGTAGAGAGTAGGCCTATACATTACAGTAGAGAGTAGGCCTATGCATTACAGTAGAGATAGGCCTATACATTACAGTAGAGAGTAGACCTATGCATTACAGTAGAGAGTAGGCCTATACATTACAGTAGAGAGTAGGCCTATACATTACAGTAGAGTAGGTCCATGCATTACAGTAGAGAGTAGACCTATGCATTACAGTAGAGAGTAGACCTATGCATTACAGTAGAGAGTAGGCCTATGCATTACAGTAGAGAGTAGGCCTATACATTACAGTAGGGAGTAGGCCTATACATTACAGTAGAGTAGAGCCTATACATTACAGTAGAGAGTAGGCCAATACATTACAGTAGAGTAGGCCTATACATCACAGTAGAGAGTAGGCCTATACATTACAGTAGAGAGTAGGCCTATACATTACAGTAGAGAGTAGGCCTATACATTACAGTAGAGAGTAGACCTATGCATTACAGTAGAGTAGGCCTATACATTACAGTAGAGAGTAGGCCTATGCATTACAGTAGAGAGTAGGCCTATACATTACAGTAGAGAGTAGACCTATGTATTACAGTAGAGAGTAGGCCTATACATTACAGTAGAGAGTAGACCTATGCATTACAGTAGAGTAGGCCTATACATTACAGTAGAGAGTAGACCTATACATTACAGTAGAGAGTGGGCCTATACATTACAGTAGAGAGTAGACCTATACATTACAGTAGAGAGTAGGCCTATGCATTACAGTAGAGAGTAGGCCTATACATTACAGTAGAGAGTAGACCCTATACATTACAGTAGAGAGTGGGCCTATGCATTACAGTAGAGAGTAGACCTATACATTACAGTAGAGAGTAGGCCTATGCATTACAGTAGAGAGTAGGCCTATACATTACAGTAGAGAGTAGGCCTATGCATTACAGTAGAGAGTAGGCCTATGCATTACAGTAGAGAGTAGACCTATACATTACAGTAGAGAGTGGGCCTATACATTCCAGTAGAGAGTGGGCCTATGCATTTAACAGATTTCCTAGAACAACAGGATGGATGTGGATCTGCTGATAAACATAATTTTCTCTCTCTCTCTCTTTACTTTCCAAACCTCTCCAAGGACACGTAACAATGACACAGATGTTTTGTCTGTAAGAACTAAGCACCTGGAACTCATCTCATCTGTGAGTGGATTCCCTAAAGCCAGAAGCTGATCTGAGTGCTAATGCCAGGCAGCTCTCACAGAGACATTGTTCTCTGCTGTTTAATACATTCCAAAGGGATGCCCAGAATAGCCAACCTGGTCTCAAAGACTAGACGTAACATAGTAAATATAAATCCTTGACACACAAATCAGTCTGTTACTTTTGGTAGGGTCACCGGTTACATAAGACAGAAGGTTAATTAACCCTTTAACCTAACTCCTAACCTTAAACGCTAACCCTAACCTCAAGCCTAGCTAACGTTAGCCACCCAGCTAACTTTAGAATTAGCCACCTAATTGGAATCCGTAACATATCATATGTTTTGCAAATTTGTAACAATATTATGCAAAATGGATGGACATCCACAAATGAATACATTTGTACATATTCCTAATCTTTGGTGACT
>NW_027014231.1:0-13974 GCF_036934945.1 Oncorhynchus masou masou | reverse complement strand
AATTCACCTTCTGGACATCCAGTGGAACAGCCACTTTACAATAGTGCATCTAAATCATTAAGGGGGGTGGTGAGAAGGATTACTTTATCCTATCCTAGGTATTCCTTGAAGAGGTGGGGTTTCAGGTGTCTCCGGAAGGTGGTGATTGACTCCGCTGTCCTGGCGTCGTGAGGAGTTTGTTCCACCATTGGGGGGCCAGAGCAGCGAACAGTTTTGACTGGGCTGAGCGGGGAACTGTACTTCCTCAATGGTAGGGAGGCGAGCAGGCCAGAGGTGGATGAACGCAGTGCCCTTGCTTGGGTGTAGGGCCTGATCAGAGCCTGGAGGTACTGCGGTGCCGTTCCCCCACAGCTCCGTAGGCAAGCACCATGGTCTTGTAGCGGATGCGAGCTTCAACTGGAAGCCAGTGGAGAGAGCGGAGGGGGGGTGACGGAGAGAACTTGGGAAGGTTGAACACCAGACGGGCTGCGGCGTTCTGGATGAGTTGTAGGGGTTTAATGGCACAGGCAGGGAGCCCAGCCAACAGCGAGTTGCAGTAATCCAGACGGGAGATGACAAGTGCCTGGATTAGGACCTGCGCGTTTCCTGTGTGAGGCAGGGTCGTACTCATGGATGTTGTAGAGCATGAACCTACAGGAACGGGCCACCGCCATGATGTTGGTTGAGAACGACAGGGTGTTGTCCAGGATCACGCCAAGGTTCTTAGCGCTCTGGGAGGAGGACACAATGGAGTTGTCAACCGTGATGGCGAGATCATGGAACGGGCAGTCCTTCCCCGGGAGGAAGAGCAGCTCCGTCTTGCCGAGGTTCAGCTTGAGGTGGTGATCCGTCATCCACACTGATATGTCTGCCAGACATGCAGAGATGCGATTCGCCACCTGGTCATCAGAAGGGGGAAAGGAGAAGATTAATTGTGTGTCGTCTGCATAGCAATGATAGGAGAGACCATGAGGTTATGACAGAGCCAAGTGACTTGGTGTATAGCGAGAATAGGAGAGGGCCTAGAACAGAGCCCTGGGGGACACCAGTGGTGAGAGCGCGTGGCGAGGAGACAGATTCTCGCCACGCCACCTGGTAGGAGCGACCTGTCAGGTAGGACGCAATCCAAGCGTGGGCCGCGCCGGAGATGCCCAACTCGGAGAGGGTGGAGAGGAGGATCTGATGGTTCACAGTATCGAAGGCAGCCGATAGGTCTAGAAGGATGAGAGCAGAGGAGAGAGAGTTAGCTTTAGCAGTGCGGAGCGCTCCGTGATACAGAGAAGAGCAGTCTCAGTTGAATGACTAGTCTTGAAACCTGACTGATTTGATCAAGAAGGTCATTCTGAGAGAGATAGCGGGAGAGCTGGCCAAGGACGGCACGTTCAAGAGTTTTGGAGAGAAAAGAAAGAAGGGATACTGGTCTGTAGTTGTTGACATCGGAGGGATCGAGTGTAGGTTTTTTCAGAAGGGGTGCAACTCTCGCTTCTCTTGAAGACGGAAGGGACGTAGCCAGCGGTCAGGGATGAGTTGATGAGCGAGGTGAGGTAAGGGAGAAGGTCCCCGGAAATGGTCTGGAGAAGAGAGGAGGGATAGGGTCAAGCGGGCAGGTTGTTGGGCGGCCGGCCGTCACAAGAAGCGAGATTTCATCTGGAGAGAGAGGGAGAAAGAGGTCAGAGCACAGGGTAGGGCAGTGTGAGCAGAACTAGCGGTGTCGTTTGACTTAGCAAACGAGGATCGGATGTCGCCGACCTTCTTTTCAAAATGGTTGACAAAGTCATCTGCAGAGAGGGAGGAGGGGGGGAGGGGAGGAGGATTCAGGAGGGAGGAGAAGGTGGCAAAGAGCTTCCTAGGGTTAGAGGCAGATGCTTGGAATTTAGAGTGGTAGAAAGTGGCTTTAGCAGCAGAGACAGAGGAGGAAAATGTAGAGAGGAGGGGAGTGAAAGGATGCCAGGTCCGCAGGAGGCGAATTTTCCTCCATTTCCGCTCGGCTGCCCGGAGCTCTGTTCTGTGAGCTCGCAATGAGTCATCGAGCCACGGAGCGGGGGAGGGGAGGACCGAGCCGGCCTGGAGGATAGGGACATAGAGAGTCAAAGGATGCAGAAAGGGAAGAGAGGAGGGTTGAGGAGGCAGAATCAGGAGATAGGTTGGAGAAGGTATGAGCAGAGGGAAGAGATGATAGGATGGAAGAGGAGAGAGTAGCGGGGAGAGAGAGCGAAGGTTGGGACGGCGCGATACCATCCGGGAGTAGGGGCAGTGTGGGAAGTGTTGGATGAGAGCGAGAGGGAAAAGGATACAGGTAGTGGCCGGAGACTTGGAGGAGTTGCAATGAGGTTACGTCTCGAATGTTCAGAAAGTTAAAACCACGTAGCAAGAATCTTATTGACTAAAATGATTGAAATGATACAGTACTGCTGGAGTAGGTGCTGGCAGTGGCTGCGTTGTTGACTTTGTAGGCTAGCTGGCAGTGGCTCGTTGTTGACACTACACTAATCAAGTCGTTCCGTCGAGTGTAATAGTTTCTACAGAGGACTTTTGGCTGCATTTCAACCGAAATATGCCGTGTTTGATAACCGAAAGACACGGACTTCACAACTAAACGGCTGTTTTTGGTAAGTATAATTCCTTCCAGGTCTTCTGATGGAAGAACAGCAAAGGTGAGGAATATTCATGTGTTAAATTTGGGTTTCTGTGGACTCCAAGATAGAGGAGCCATCATGCTAATTGTCTGACGCCGACTCATATTATAGCCTAGTGAACGAATTCTGTAACGTTAAAAATAAATGTAACACAGCGATTGCATTTAGAAGAAGTGTATCTTTCTATATATATGTAGATTTATGCATATTTAGTTAAAGTTTATGATGTGTATTGCTTGTTATCTGCCGGAGCTATCGTCATTTCTCAGGACATTTTGAGTAGCATTTTTGAACAATGCGTAATTGTTAAAGATTTATGGATATATATAGCATATTATTGAAAAAAACATAAATGTACTGTGTAACATGTTATATTACTGTCATCTGATGAAGATTTCAAAAGGTTAGTGAATTATTTTCTTTTAATCCTGGGTTTGTTGATTGCATATTTTGTTCAACTTGGCTATGCAAATTAGCTGTGTCTTCGGTGGTGGTTTGACATAAATATGTGCTGTTTTCGCCGTAAAACATTTTAGAAATCTGACTTGCTGGGTAGATAAACAAGGTGTTTTTCTTTCATTTGAGCCTATGGCACTTGTTACTGTGTAGAGGTTAAATATTTTTAAGAATATTTTTGCGTTCCATGCATACATTACCAGCTGAACATGGGAGGAAAGTTTCCCAAATGGGAATCAAGATCCCTAACAGGTTTTAATACTTGTGAGTTTTCACTTCACTGACCACAGGCCCTAATGACAAATACTATTTGGTTCGATTTATTTTGTGCCGGTTTTCGTTTGTATTAAAATGGCATATATGCCGTTAGGACCTCTCTTCTGCCTTTTTTTACCGTATGACCTTGTGCATATCAAACTGGAGTAAATCAGCTCAGCTCTTCTTCCAGCGCAAGTGGGGCTCACAAAGCTTTTTAAGATTTAGCTAAAGCCGTTTTGTCCCCCGCCGCCGGTAAATCTGACTTGGCATTTGGCTGGGCATTATGGATCCTCTCCCCCTTATATATGTACAGCCAGGAACGAATGATTGAAGCACCTCCAGCAGTAGAATTAGGAATTATTTTCTTACACAGCACCTCCAATGGTGAATCAGCGCATACCAGGGACGCATGCTCAGGTTGGACGCTTGAACTAGGTACCTTGGGTCACCTCACTAAGAAGTTACCACAGCCACAAAGTTTTAAAAAACAACCTCTTTCTGCATTTCTCTTCTTAACCTCTTACACCTATGGTGGCGCTATTTCATTTTTGGAAGAAAAACGTTCCCGTTTTAAACAAGATATTTTGTCACAAAAAGATGCTCGACTATGCATATAATTGCTACTGTTCGAAGAAAACACTCTGACGTGTCCAGAAATACAAATATCTTCTCTGTGCGTGCCCTTTAACGTGAGCTTCAGGCAAAACCAAGATGACTTGGCATCCAGGAAATGACAAGGATTTTTGAGGCTCTGTCTTTCATGATCTCCTTATATGGCTGTGAACGCAAGAGGAATGAGTCTGCCCTTTCTGTCGTTTCCCCAAGGTGTCTGCAGCATTGTGACGTATTTGTAGGCAGATCATTGGAAGATTGACCATAAGAGACCACATTTACCACGTGTCCGCCCGGTGTCCTGCGCCGAAATTGGTGCAAAAGTCACCTGCCAGTATTTTTCCATGGGGCACAGAGAGAGAAGCAAGCTTCCACGAACTGCATGTCAATGAAGAGATATGTGAAAAAAACACCTTGAGGATTGATTCCAAACAACGTTTGCCATGTTTCGGTCGATATTATGTAGTTAATCCGGAAAAGTTTCACGTTGTAGGTGACTGCATTTTCGGTTCGTTTCGGTAGCCAGGCGCAATGTAGAAAACGGAACGATTTCTCCTACACACAGACGCTTTCAGGAAACACTGCGCATCTGGTATGTGGCTGGGAGTCTCCTCATTGAAAACATCAGAAGCTCTTCAAAGGTAAATGATTTTATTTATTTGGTTATCTGGCTTTTGTGAAAATGTTATTGCGTGCTACATGCTACACAAAATGCTATGCTAACTGCATACTCTTACACAAATTAGTCAATTTCTATGGTTCAAAAGCATGTTTTGAAAATCTGAGATGACAGTGTTGTTAAGAAAAGGCTAAGCTTGAGAGCAAACGCATTATTTTAATTTCATTTGCGATTTTCAGAAATCGTTAACGTTGCGTTATGCTAATGAGCCTGAGGCTTAGTCACAATCCCGGATCCGGGATGGGGAGTTTCAAGAGGTTAAAATCTTATTTGAAACCTAACCCTAACCTCAACCACATTTCTAACCTTATGCCAAACCTTGGCCTTAAATTAAGACCAAAAAGCTAATTTTAGTTTTCATACATTTTCCCCCAATATAGCCTATTTTGACTTTGTTGCTGTGGTAAGTAGTGGAAACCGACACCATGTCCCGGGCTGGTAAGGGGTGCCACTTGAATGCGGGAACCATGACCTAATTTCTGTTTTTAGAGATACCAATACCAAGCGCGTAAGCTATATAAAAGATGATGGATCTCAGCCTCACTCAGAACAGAATTGACACTGACCACTTTGGAAGTTGAGCCACTGGACTACTCACCACACAGACGGACTAGATATGGGACTGAATAGCGTTGAAAAGCTGGTAGGTTGTTTCTCGGGTGTCACGATGATTCACTCTGCATCAGTTAGGCAACAAATCGATGATTTCCTCTGGGTTTGGTCTGTCTGGATGTTGTTACTGATAGTATCAGTCTCTGGTTGGTAGGCTTGTGACACTTCGAAGAGTGTCAGTACATGCTGAGATAAGTTTGTGAAAGGTTTATTTCTCGGCTAAAACGGGTATATAAAGCCGAATTGGAATCCAAGTAGTAGTCCCTCTTGGCAGCCGTTAGTTCTGACATTTCAGATTTTTTTTTGTTTCAGTTCGATTATTAGAATTTCATTTCGTTCTGTTCTTTTCGACTAGCTCAATGCACACATTGCATATTTTTTGTTGTTGTTGAGATAAACTGTGCGATGTAGTAGAGTTGTAGATTCCAACAGGCAACATTCAACAGTGCAGAAAACATGGTAATTAAACACATGTATTTATTTGTTTGTTTTTTAACTAGGCAAGCCAGTTAAGAACACATTGTTATTCAAATATATAATCCATTGCACGCCTACTTGTCCAGTCTGTGTTTATGCCTGTATAGGAGATGCCTGTAAAGGAGAAGAACGCATGATCAAGAGCAGTTGCTTCTCGAGGTATTTCTACCTGAAAATACAAGATCTAAGTGATTGATAGTTGGTATTCAGCAGTCATAGAAGTATGCCTGATTTACTTTGAAGAACTACTAAAATAGTGATCTTATCAGACAGCACAGGCTGTCTGACTGAGATGAGAGGATGACTTGGAATGAAATAATAAAGTCAAATAAAACATTTAATATGGTGTTGTTTTTGAGGTTTAATAAGGCTTCTGAAGTTGTTCATTTCCAATTGTCCTTCATGAAAAATGTATCAACCCCTACAGAAATGTCCATGAATTATAATGCACATTTCCTGTTGCTGCAGGATTATTTTCACCCTGTAACAAACTGGCTCTAATTAAGATCCTACAATTAACAAAATGTGATGGTTTTCATTTGGTCCAAAATAATCCATCAGTTGGTCACCTCACAGGGTTCACTTTGATTAGTCTCTAAATGGGTTGGACACTGCTCTATTAGCAACATCCATCCTTCTTTGGCCCTTGATTATGACAGAAACATCTCACAAAGGGAAGGCTTTTGTGTGAATGGCTACCTGACCTCCATTCTCCCTTTTCCTCTCTTGGAATAGAAAGTAGTGCTTAGGAGGAGGGTCATCTCATATCCAATCTGTTTTCTCTCCCAGGTCACTGGTAAGAGGTGTGAGGGGAAGGGGGCAGGCGAGCACCTGTCAGGAGCGTTTTCAAAGAGTCTGTACGAGGCAGCCGTCAACCAGGAGAAACAGGATGCCCAGAGGTCACACAAAGACTTCATCCCAGAAGAGAATGAGAACAACACTCAGGAGGAGATCACAGTTGTCAATCTCAATGTGAGTTTTTATAGCACCTCATGTGCTTTGTACTCAATTTTAAACACTGAACATTCTACTCACCTTCCAATGCTTGATTGCTTCCAAGCCATATCATCTGTTTAAAATGAACCTACTGTATACCTTGTTCCTTTTCAGACAGACAAATCAGGCCGGGTGAAGATAGAGACCGTGGATGACCTTTTCAACATCGCGAAACTGAGGAAGAGGAGGAGGGAGAGGAAGGTGCAGAACAAGAAAGAACCTGAGCCAGAGATCATTGTACGTCCCACCACTTCCTGTTCACAATCTCTCTCTCCCTCAGGCTTAAAGTTCCTAACCATAATCAAGAAGAGGGAATTCAATACAAAAGGCCAACAATATACTAAAACAAGTCAAACTACACTAAGCTAATGTAACAAGTCTCTTTTTGTTGTCACATATCCCGACACAGTGGATGAAGACACGTTCCTGAAAGCAGCAATGGAGAATAAGTTGCTTGTGATTGAGAATTACCTGTCAGGTGGAGGTGACCCCAACGTCAGTGATCATGTGAGTACTGCATCACGTCTCTCTTATGATGACACATCGACTGCCATCTCATTCAGTCTTTTGACATGCCAGAAGCTACATTGATTGAGATACTAAATATTGAATTACAGGCAGCCGAGAGCCAATATAGTCCTAGTCTCACGATGCCATAGGACACGTAACAGGCAGCCGAGGGCCAATATATCCCTAGTCTCACGATGTCATAGGACACGTAACAGGCAGCCGAGGGCCAATATATTCCTAGTCTCACGATGTCATAGGACACGTAACAGGCAGCCGAGGGCCAATATATTCCTAGTCTCACGATGTCATAGGACACGTAACAGGCAGCCGAGGGCCAATATATTCCTAGTCTCACGATGTCATAGGACACGTAACAGGCAGCCGAGGGCCAATATATTCCTAGTCTCACGATGTCATAGGACACGTAACAGGCAGCCGAGGGCCAATATATTCCTAGTCTCACGATGTCATAGGACACGTAACAGGCAGCCGAGGGCCAATATATTCCTAGTCTCACGATGTCATAGGACACGTAACAGGCAGCCGAGGGCCAATATATCCCTAGTCTCACGATGCCATAGGACACGTAACAGGCAGCCGAGGCCACATATTCCTAGTCTCACGATGTCATAGGACACGTAACAGGCAGCCGAGGGCCAATATATCCCTAGTCTTACGGCTGCCATAGGTCACGTAACAGGCAGCCGAGGCCAATATAGGTCCCCAGTGTTACGATGCCATAGGTCACGTAACAGGCAGCCAAATGAATGTGCCACCCCGGTCTGCCCTCCCTCCTCTTTACAGTTCCTAAGGACAGCGCTACACAAAGCCTCATCTAAGGGCCGCTACACAAAGCCTCATCTAAGGTCATAATAAAGCCTCATCTATGGGCCATGCACAAAGCCTCATCTAAGGGCCGCTACACAAAGCCTCATCTAAGGGCCGCTACACAAAGCCTCATCTAAGGACAGCGCCACAAAGCCTCATCTAAGGGCCATGTGGGAGGCTGTGAAGAGACTGCTGGAGGCTGGGGCTTCTAGAGATGGCCGCCTGCTTCATTCCTAGAAAACTATGCAGTTTTTGTTTTTTTACGTGTTATTTCATTTTTCAGTACCCCAGGTCATCTTAGGTTTCCATTACATACAGCCGAGAAGAACTACTGTATATAAGATCAGCGTCAACTCACCATCACGACCAAGAATATGTTTTTCGCGACGCTGATCCTGTGTTCTGCCTTACAAACAGGACAAATAACGGAATGGATCGCATGCAGCGACTCAAAAATGACTCCGAAAAAAGAGGGAAACGTATGGTCTTCTGGTCAGACTACGAGACGGGGCACATCGTGCCCCACTTCCTAGCATTCTTCTTGCCAATGTCCAGTCTCTTGACAAGGTTGGGATGAACCGAGCAGGGTAGCATTCCAGAGGACATCAGAGACTGTAACGTTTCTTTGCTTCACGGAAACATGGCTCACTGAGAGACGCTATCCTTCAAGCGGTGCAGCTAATGGGTTTCTCCACGCATCGCGCAGGAGCCAAAACACCTTCTGGTAAGAAGAGGGGGGGTGTGTATGCCTTATGGCTAACGCAGGCATGGTGCGAAGGAAAGAAACATACAGGAACTCAAATCCTTCTGTTCACCTGATTTAGAATTCCTCACAATCAAATGTAGACCACATTATCTACAAAAGAGAATTCTCTTCGATTATAATCACACGTATATACCCCCCCAAGCATTACATCGATGGCTCTGAACGAACTTATTTAACTCTTTGCAAACTGGAAACAATTTATCCGGAGGCTGCATTCATCGTTGTTAGATTTTAACAAGGCTAATCTGAAAACAAGACTCCCTAAATTTTATCAGCATATCGATTGCGCAACCAGGGGCGGAAAAACCTGATCACTTGTTACCTAACTTCCGCGACGCATATAAGGCCCCGCTCCCGCCCTCTTTCGGAAAAGCTGACCACGACTCCATTTGCCAGATACCGGCCTACAGAGCCAAAAGCTAAAAAAGAAGCTCCATGAGGTTCTGTCCAACGTTGTTCAACTAAGTTGACCTCATGATCAAGACTGCTTCCATCACGTGGACTGGGACATGTTTCGTATTGCGTCAAATAACAACATTGACGAATACGCTGATTCGGTGTGCGAGTTCATTAGAACGTGCGTTGAAGATGTCGTTCCCATAGCAACGATTAAAACATTCCCTAACCAGAAACCTTGGATTGATGGCAGCATTCGCGTGAAACTGAAAGCGCGAACCACTGCTTTCAATCAGGGCAAGGTGTCTGGTAACATGACTGAATACAAACAATGCAGCTATTCCCTCCGTAAGGCTATCAAACAAGCTAAGCGTCAGTACAGAGACAAAGTAGAATCCCAATTCAACGGCTCAGACACAAGAGGCATGTGGCAGGGTCTACAGTCAATCACGGACTACAGGAAGAAATCCAGCCCAGTCACGGACCAGGATGTCTTGCTCCCAGGCAGACTAAATAACTTTTTTGCCCGCTTTGAGGACAATACAGTGCCACTGACACTGCCTGCAACGGAAAAATGCGGTCTCTCCTTCACTGCAGCCGAGGTGAGTAAAACATTTAAACGTGTTAACCTCGCAAGGCTGCAGGCCCAGACGGCATCCCCAGCCGCGCCCTCAGAGCATGCGCAGACCAGCTGGCTGGTGTGTTTACGGACATATTCAATCAATCCCTATACCAGTCTGCTGTTCCCACATGCTTCAAGAGGGCCACCATCGTTCCTGTTCCCAAGAAAGCTAAGGTAACTGAGCTAAACGACTACCGCCCCGTAGCACTCACTTCCGTCATCATGAAGTGCTTTGAGAGACTAGTCAAGGACCATATCACCTCCACCCTACCTGACACCCTAGACCCACTCCAATTTGCTTACCGCTCAAATAGGTCCACAGACGATGCAATCTCAACCACACTGCACACTGCCCTAACCCATCTGGACAAGAGGAATACCTATGTGAGTTTTATTTGAGACGACTGTACAACCATTAAGATTAATTGTCAGATTCAACTGAAGATCTCTTTGTTTCTTGGGACCTAGAACAAGCATCTCTGTTTTGTCCCGAATTTAAAAGTAGAAAGTTTGCAGCCATCCACTTCCTTATGTCTGAAACACATGCTTCTAGCAAGGGCAATTTTGGGGCTTCACCATGTTTCATTGAAATGTACAGCTGTGTGTCATCTGCATAGCAGTGAAAGTTAACATTATGTTTTCGAATAACATCCCCAAGAGGTAAAATATATAGTGAAAACAATAGTGGTCCTAAAACGGAACCTTGAGGAACACCAAAATTTACAGTTGATTTGTCAGAGGACAAACCATTCACAGAGACAAACTGATATCTTTCCGACAGATAAGATCTAAATCAGGCCAGAACTTGTCCGTGTAGACCAATTTGGGTTTCCAATCTCTCCAAAAGAATGTGGTGATCGATGGTATCAAAAGCAGCACTAAGGTCTAGGAGCACGAGGACAGATGCAGATCCTCGGTCCGATGCCATTAAAATGTCATTTACCACCTTCACAAGTGCCGTCTCAGTGTTATGATGGGGTCTAAAACCAGACTGAAGCATTTCGTATACATTGTTTGTCTTCAGGAAGGCAGTGAGTTGCTGTGCAACAGCCTTTTCTAAGATTTTTGAGAGGAATGGAAGATTCGATATAGGCCGATAGTTTTTTATATTTTCTGGGTCAAGATTTGGCTTTTTCAAGAGAGGCTTTATTACTGCCACTTTTAGTGAGTTTGGTACACATCCGGTATGATTATTAGTGGCTATTGTATGAGCATAGCACCCCTACAGTGCATTTGAATATTGATGTTTGATACGGTAAGGTCGATCTATTTTACAAATGCTTAGTTAATTTGAATGTTTGTGTTTTTTCCCATGCAGGAAGGCAAGTCCCCTAGTGAGAATCTTCTGGCTTGGCAGAGTGGTGCTAAAAACATCCTGTGTAACATCAACAATGACAAATCTGTCAAGTAGAACAATGACTGAGGTCTTGGGAAAATCCAGCCAATGACTGAGGTCTTGGGAAATCCACCCAATGACTGAGGTCTTGGGGAAATCCATCCAATGACTGAGGTCTTGGGGAAATCCACCCAATGACTGAGGTCTTGGGAAAATCCAGCCAATGACTGAGGTCTTGGGAAAATCCACCCAATGACTGAGGTCTTGGGGAAATCCACCCAATGACTGAGGTCTTGGGGAAATCCACCCAATGACTGAGGTCTTGGGGAAATCCACCCAATGACTGAGGTCTTGGGAAATCCACCCAATGACTGAGGTCTTGGGAAATCCACCCAATGACTGAGGTCTTAGGGAAATCCACCCAATGACTGAGGTCTTGGGGAAATCCACCCAATGACTGAGGTCTTGGGGAAATCCACCCAAAGACTGAGGTCTTGGGGAAATCCACCCAATGACTGAGGTCTTGGGGAAATCCACCCAAAGACTGAGGTCTTGGGGAAATCCACCCATGACTGAGGTCTTGGGGAAATCCACCCAATGACTGAGGTCTTGGGGAAATCCACCCAATGACTGAGGTCTTGGGGAAATCCACCCAATGACTGAGGTCTTGGGGAAATCCACCCAATGACTGAGGTCTTGGGGAAATCCACCCAAAGACTGAGGTTTTGGGATAATCCACCCAAAGACTGAGGTTTTGGGAAAATCCACCCATTCATTCAGATGATCATTAATATGTGATACTGATTGATTTGTTGAATGCTGATATTGCTGGCCAGTATTAGGGCTGTAGCTTCCATCCATTTTGATTTTGTTTACAGTGCTACAGTATATTTAGTTTGAACATTCAAACGAGTTTTAACCAAAACTAGTTTCTGGTTACATTCACCTGTTTAAACACACAGACAAGTGATAACAGTGAGCTGGTAAGGAAAGTTGTTGTTGGTTAAGAGGATGTTTTGAACAGGAAATCGTTTGAGTAATATTTTTGATGTTTTTTAGAAGAGATTCTGGAATGCAAAACATCAAGAGACCTCACTGAGTTTTGTATGTATTGTAAAGTTCATCGGTAAATTTTGCTTGTTATTTATTGTTCAAGTCAATAAAACAATCTTCTGTTTTAAAATAGTTTTTTTGTGATCCATTGTAAATATTTTTGTTGTTTGAGTCTCAGTAAATTAACAATGTAGCCTATAACTTCAAAATATTAAACTGGGTGGTTCTTGCATTCATAGCGCCTCTCAGTGGCGACCCGTCAATCAGGGCATGTTGGGCAGAGCCCCATCTGCTTGGAGCCTGTCACGTATACTCCCTCTCCGGCCTCTAGGTCATCTGAATGCTGATTATCCCGCACACCTATCACCACCGTCAAGCACACCAGTGCCTCATGACACTCACCTGGACTCTATCACCTACTTGATTATCTGCCCTATATCTGTCACTCGCCTTGGTTCTTTCCTCAGGTGTTATTGACTCTTTTCCATGTCGGTGCGTTGTTTGTGTTTATTTATTAAAACACTCCCTGTACTTGCTACCCGACTGTCAGGGCACTCGTTACAGAACCACCTCGCAGAAGCATCAGTGTTTTTCAGACGCAATGACGTCGGATCAGAAATGCTGCATGCCTGCTCAGCCAGATCGCCGTAGTTCCCCTGCTCAAGCTGCTCGCCAGGCTTCCCTGCCTCAGCCAGATCGCCAGGTTCCCCCTGCCTCCTCCCGGCTCGCCAGGCTCCCCTGCCTCAGCTGGTTTGTCGGGGCTCATGCCTCAGCCAGATCGCCAGGTTCCCCCTGCCTCCTGCCGGCGCCAGGCTCCCCTGCCTCAGCCAGATCGCCAGGTCCCCCTCCCCCCCTGCCACTCCGCCAGATCGCCTCGCCAGGCTCCCTGCCTCAGCCAGATCGCCAGGTTCCCCTGCCTCCGCCAGGCCCACGCCGGGCTCACTGCCTCAGCCAGATCGCTAGGTTCCCCCTGCCTCCGCCGGCTCGCCAGGCTCCCCTGCCTCAGCCAGATCACCAGGTTCCCCCTGCCTCCGCCGGCTCGCCAGGCTCCCCTGCCTCAGCTGGCTTTTCGGGCTCTCATGCCTCAGCCAGATCGCCAGGTTCCCCCTGCCTCAGCCAGATCGCCAGGTTCCCCCTGCCTCCGCCGGCTCGCCAGGCTCCCCTGCCTCAGCTGGCTTGTCGGGCTCTCATGCCTCAGCCAGATTGCCAGGTTCCCCCTGCCTCAGCCGGCTCGCCAGGCTCCCCTGCCTCAGCCAGATCGCCAGGTTCCCCCTGCCTCCGCCGGCTCGCCAGGCTCCCTGCCTCAGCCAGATCGCCAGGTTCCCCTGCCTCCGCCGGCTCGCCAGGCTCCACTGCCTCAGCCAGATCGCCAGGTTCCCCTGCCTCCGCCGGCCCGCCAGGCTCCACTGCCTCCGCTCGGCTCGCCAGGCTCCCTGCCTCAGCCAGATCGCCAGGTTCCCCTGCCTCCGCCGGCTCGCCAGGCTCCCCTGCCTCAGCCAGATCGCCAGGTTCCCCCTGCCTCCGCCGGCTCGCCAGGCTCCCCTGCCTCAGCTGGCTTGTCGGGCTCTCATGCCTCAGCCAGATCGCCAGGTTCCTCCTGCCTCAGCCAGGCCCGCCAGGCTCCCCTGCCTCAGCCAGATCGCCAGGTTCCCCCTGCCTCCGCCGGCTCGCCAGGCTCCCCTGCCTCAGCCAGATCGCCAGGTTCCCCTGCCTCCGCCGGCTCGCCAGGCTCCACTGCCTCAGCCAGATCGCCAGGTT
>NW_027014230.1:0-13974 GCF_036934945.1 Oncorhynchus masou masou | reverse complement strand
TTACTTTCAGTGCAGCAAACTCTCTCCAGAAGTTCAGTGAGGATCTCTGAATGATCCAATGTTGACCTAAATGACTAATGATGATAAATACAATCCACCTGTGTGTAATCAAGTTCCGTATAAATGCACCTGCACTGTGATAGTCTCAGAGGTCCGTTAAGCGCAGAGAGCATCATGAAGAACAAGGAACACACCAGGCAGGTCCGAGATACTGTTGTGGAAGAAGTTTAAAGCCGGATTTGGCTACAAAAAGATTTCCCAAGCTTTAAACATCCCAAGGAGCACTGTGCAAGCGATAATATTGACCCAAACTGCTACAGACCTCTATCTATCCTGCCCTGCCTCTAGACCCAAACTGTTACAGACCTCTATCCATCCTGCCCTGCCTCTAGACCCAAACTGCTACAGACCTCTATCCATCCTGCCCTGCCCTGCCTCTAGACCCAAACTGCTACAGACCTCTATCCATCCTGCCCTGCCTCTAGACCCAAACTGTTACAGACCTATATCCATCCTGCCCTGCCTCTAGACCCAAACTGTTACAGACCTATATCCATCCTGCCCTGCCTCTAGACCTCTATCCATCCTGCCCTGCCTCTAGACCCAAACTGTTATAGACCTATATCCATCCATCCTGCCCTGCCTCTAGACCCAAACTGTTACAGACCTATATCCATCCTGCCCTGCCTCTAGACCCAAACTGTTACAGACCTATATCCATCCTGCCCTGCCTCTAGACCTCTATCCATCCTGCCCTGCCTCTAGACCCAAACTGTTATAGACCTATATCCATCCTGCCCTGCCCTGCCTCTAGACCCAAACTGCTACAGACCTATATCCATCCTGCCCTGCCTCTAGACCTCTATCCATCCTGCCCTGCCTCTAGACCCAAACTGTTATAGACCTATATCCATCCTGCCCTGCCTCTAGACCCAAACTGTTACAGACCTCTATCCATACTGCCCTGCCTCTAGACCCAAACTGCTACAGACCTATATCCATCCTGCCCTGCCCTGCCCTGCCTCTAGACCCAAACTGCTACAGACCTATATCCATCCTGCCCTGCCTCTAGACCCAAACTGTTACAGACCTCTATCCATCCTGCCCTGCCTCTAGACCCAAACTGCTACAGACCTATATCCATCCTGCCCTGCCTCTAGACCCAAACTGCTACAGACCTATATCCATCCTGCCCTGCCCTGCCCTGCCTCTAGACCCAAACTGTTATAGACCTCTATCCATCCTGCCCTGCCTCTAGACCCAAACTGTTAGACCTCTATCCATCCTGCCCTGCCTCTAGACCCAAACTGTTATAGACCTCTATCCATCCTGCCCTGCCTCTAGACCCAAACTGTTACAGACCTCTATCCATCCTGCCCTGCCTCTAGACCCAAACTGTTACAGACCTATATCCATCCTACCCTGCCTCTAGACCCAAACTGCTACAGACCCATATCCATCCTGCCCTGCCTCTAGACCCAAACTGTTACAGACCTCTATCCATCCTGCCCTGCCTCTAGACCCAAACTGTTACAGACCTCTATCCATCCTGCCCTGCCTCTAGACCCAAACTGCTACAGACCTATATCTATCCTGCCCTGCCTCTAGACCCAAACTGCTACAGACCTCTATCCATCCTGCCCTGCCTCTAGACCCAAACTGTTACAGACCTCTATCCATCCTGCCCTGCCCTGCCTCTAGACCCAAACTGTTACAGACCTATATCCATCCTACCCTGCCTCTAGACCCAAACTGTTACAGACCCATATCCATCCTGCCCTGCCTCTAGACCCAAACTGCTACAGACCCATATCCATCCTGCCCTGCCCTGCCCTGCCTCTAGACCCAAACTGTTACAGACCTATATCCATCCTGCCCTGCCTCTAGACCCAAACTGTTACAGACCTCTATCCATCCTGCCCTGCCCTGCCTCTAGACCCAAACTGCTATAGACCTCTATCCATCCTGCCCTGCCTCTAGACCCAAACTGTTAGACCTATATCCATCCTGCCCTGCCTCTAGACCCAAACTGTTACAGACCTCTATCCATCCTGCCCTGCCTCTAGACCCAAACTGTTACAGACCTCTATCCATCCTGCCCTGCCTCTAGACCCAAACTGCTACAGGCCTCTATCCATCCTGCCCTGCCTCTAGACCCAAACTGCTACAGACCTCTATCCATCCTGCCCTGCCTCTAGACCCAAACTGTTACAGACCTCTATCCATCCTGCCCTGCCTCTAGACCCAAACTGCTATAGACCCATATCCACCCTGCCCTGCCTCTAGACCCAAACTGTTACAGACCTACAGTGCCTTGCGAAAGTATTCGGCCCCCTTGAACTTTGCGACCTTTTGCCACATTTCAGGCTTCAAACATAAAGATATGAAACTATTTTTTTGTGAAGAATCAACAACAAGTGGGACACAATCATGAAGTGGAACGACATTTATTGGATATTTCAAACTTTTTTAACAAATCAAAAACTGAAAAATTGGGCGTGCAAAATTATTCAGCCCCTTTACTTTCAGTGCAGCAAACTCTCTCCAGAAGTTCAGTGAGGATCTCTGAATGATCCAATGTTGACCTAAATGACTAATGATGATAAATACAATCCACCTGTGTGTAATCAAGTCTCCGTATAAATGCACCTGCACTGTGATAGTCTCAGAGGTCCGTTAAAAGCGCAGAGAGCATCATGAAGAACAAGGAACACACCAGGCAGGTCCGAGATACTGTTGTGAAGAAGTTTAAAGCCGGATTTGGCTACAAAAAGATTTCCCAAGCTTTAAACATCCCAAGGAGCACTGTGCAAGCGATAATATTGACCCAAACTGCTACAGACCTCTATCCATCCTGCCCTGCATCTAGACCCAAACTGCTACAGACCTATATCCATCCTGCCCTGCCTCTAGACCCAAACTGTTACAGACCTCTATCCATCATGCCCTGCCCTGCCTCTAGACCCAAACTGCTACAGACCTATATCCATCCTGCCCTGCCCTGCCTCTAGACCCAAACTGCTACAGACCTATATCCATCCTGCCCTGCCTCTAGACCCAAACTGCTACAGACCTCTATCCATCCTGCCCTGCCTCTAGACCCAAACTGTTATAGACCTCTATCCATCCTGCCCTGCCCTGCCTCTAGACCCAAACTGCTACAGACCTCTATCCCTCCTGCCCTGCCTCTAGACCCAAACTGCTACAGACCTCTATCCATCCTGCCCTGCCTCTAGACCCAAACTGCTACAGACCTATATCCATCCTGCCCTGCCTCTAGACCCAAACTGCTACAGACCTCTATCCATCCTGCCCTGCCTCTAGACCCAAACTGTTACAGACCTCTATCCATCCTGCCCTGCCTCTAGACCCAAACTGTTACAGACCCATATCCATCCTGCCCTGCCTCTAGACCCAAACTGCTACTGACCTATATCCATCCTGCCCTGCCTCTAGACCCAAACTGCTACTGACCTCTATCCATCCTGCCCTGCCTCTAGACCCAAACTGTTACAGACCTCTATCCATCCTGCCCTGCCCTGCCTCTAGACCCAAACTGTTAGACCTATATCCATCCTGCCCTGCCTCTAGACCCAAACTGTTAGACCTATATCTATCCTGCCCTGCCTCTAGACCCAAACTGCTACAGACCTATATCCATCCTGCCCTGCCTCTAGACCCAAACTGTTAGACCTATATCCATCCTGCCCTGCCTCTAGACCCAAACTGTTACAGACCTCTATCCATCCTGCCCTGCCTCTAGACCCAAACTGCTACAGACCTATATCCATCCATCCTGCCCTGCCTCTAGACCCAAACTGCTACAGACCTCTATCCATCCTGCCCTGCCCTCCTGCCCTGCCCTGCCTCTAGACCCAAATAAGACCTCTATCCATCCTGCCCTGCCCTGCCTCTTAGACCCAAACTGTTACAGACCTATATCCATCCTGCCCTGCCTCTAGACCCAAACTGTTAGACCTCTATCCATCCTGCCCCTGCCTCTAGACCCAAACTGTTACAGATCCTGCCCTGCCTCTAGACCCAAACTGTTATCCATCCTGCCCTGCCTCTAGACACTGCTATCCATCCTGCCCTGCCTCTAGACCTCTATCCATCCTGCCTGCCCTGCCTCTAGACCCAAACTGTTACAGACCTCTATCCATCCTGCCCCGCTCCTAGACCCAAACTGCTACAGACCTCTATCCATCCTGCCCTGCCTCTAGACCCAAACTGCTACAGACCTATATCCATCCTGCCCTGCCTCTAGACCCAAACTGCTACAGACCTATATCCATCCTGCCCTGCCTCTAGAACCCACCCTGCCTCTAGACCCAAACTGTCTAAGAAGAACCATATCCATCCTGCCCTGCCTCTAGACCTAAACTGTTACAGACCTCTATCCATACAGACCTCTATCCATCCTGCCCTGCCTCTAGACCCAAACTGTTACAGACCTATATCCATCCTGCCCTGCCTCTAGACCCAAACTGCTACAGACCTATATCCATCCCTGCCCTGCCTCTAGACCCAAACTGCTACAGGCCTCTATCCATCCTGCCCTGCCTCTAGACCCAAACTGTTACAGACCTCTATCCATCCTCCCTGCCTCTAGACCCAAACTGCTACAGACCTATCTATCCTACCTTTCTAAAGTCTTCGAAAGCCAAGTTAACAAACAGGTCACTGACCATTTCGAATCACACTGTACCTTCTCCGCTGTGCAATCTGGTTTCAGAGCTGGTCATGGGTGCACCTCAGCCCACGCTCAAGGTCCTAAACGATATCATAACCACGATCGATAAAAGACAGTAAGGTGCAGCCGTCTTCATTGATCTGGCCAAGGCTTTCGATTGTCAATCATGGCGGACCAACCAAGAACATGCAGACTGAATACCAAACAAATTAATCAACTATTTTTATTTAAATTTAACTAGGCAAGTCAGTTAACATTCATATTTACAATGACGGCCTAGACGATGCTGGGCCAATTGTGCGCCGCCTTATGGGACTCCCAATCACAGCCGGTTGTGATACAGCCTGGAATCGAACCAGGGTGTCTGTAGTGATGCCTCAGATACAGTGCCTTAGACTGCTGTGCTGCTTGGGAGCCCAAAACTAACATAACAAATTAGGGGAAAACCTACACGGAGGGTACAAAACATTAAGAACACCTTCCTAATATTGAGTTGCACTAACTTTTGTCCTCATGACAGCCCCCATTCATCAGGACATGGACTCCACAAGGATGCTGGTCCATGTCAACTCCAATGCTTCCCCACAGTTGTGGCAAGTTGGCTGGATGTCCTTTGGGTGGAGGACCATTCTTGATACACACGGGAAACTGTTGAGCGTAAAAACCCAGCAGCTTTGCAGTTCTTGACTCAAACTGGGGAGGCTCGTGGTAATGGCTAGAGGGGAAAGGTATCAAACACATGGTTTCCATGCCGTTCGTGCCATTACGAGGTGTCCTCCAATCACCAGCCTCATGTGGTTCAAAGGCACTTCAATCTTTTGTTTTGCCAATTCTCCCTCAAAAGCACACATACAATCATCTCAAGACTTAAATCCTTATTTAACCCGTCTCCTCCCCTTCATCTACACTGATTGAAGTGGATTTAACAAGTGACATCAATAAGGGATCATAACTTTCACCTGGTCAGTCTGTCATGGAAGGAGCAGGTGTTCCTAATGTTTTGTACAGTGTATATTTGCTATTACTAACAATGACCATTGAGAATACAAAAGGTTTAAGGAAAGTGGTTCATTTATTAGTGTAAAACATGGTTTAGTGTCAGTGACAGCTGTATAGTACCGCCCCAATGCAGGACGGACAATAGAAACGATGAGGAAAGGAAAAGATAGGAAGGACATTTCCCAATAAGTCCTTTGAGCTTCAAGGTGATTAGTGATTCTGTCCAGCTCTTTGCTCAGGCTGATTCCCTCCAACACTCACTCTCAGAACTACATTTCCCATGATGCTCCTTTGATCACCAGCCACGTGTGGGTGTCCACTTTCCCACCAGCCGACCTCCAGAGTGGACGTAGTACACAGAATGCATCATGGCTGTCGCACAAGCCTGGATGAACACACCTATATTAGACCTCTGACCTGCAGAACAAGTAGTGTACAATGACAACTTAAAGATACTAACGTGGTCGGGGATGAGAGTGGGTAAGGGATGAGTGAATAGGGGATGAGTAAGGGATGAGTGTTAATGTGGTAAGGGATGACTGAATAGGGGAGGAGTAAATGAGTACTAATGCAGTAGAGGATGACTGAATAGGGGAGGAGTAAGGGATGAGTACTAATGCAGTAGAGGATGACTGAATAGGGGAGGAGTAAGGGATGAGTACTAATGCAGTAGGGGATGACTGAATAGGGGAGGAGTAAGGGATGAGTACTAATGCAGTAGGGGATGACTGAATAGGGGAGGAGTAAGGGATGAGTACTAATGCGGGAGGGGATGACTGAACAGGGGAGGAGTAAGGGATGAGTACTAATGCAGTAGGGGATGACTGAATAGGGGAGGCGTAAGGGATGAGTACTAATGCGGGAGGGGATGACTGAACAGGGGAGGAGTAAGGGATGAGTACTAATGCAGTAGGGGATGACTGAACAGGGGAGGAGTAAGGGATGAGTACTAATGCAGTAGGGGATGACTGAATAGGGGAGGAGTAAGGGATGAGTACTAATGCGGTAGGGGATGACTGAATAGGGGAGGAGTAAGGGATGAGTACTAATGCGGTAGGGGATGACTGAACAGGGGAGGCGTAAGGGATGAGTACTAATGCGGTAGGGGATGACTGAACAGGGGATGAGTCAGGGATGAGTACTCACATGGTAAGGTATAATAGTCAGCAGTGTTCCCAGGGGGTATCTGCTGTAGTCCAGTTGTCCTGAGAGAGGCTCCACTCTGCCATGCTCCTGGGTCATAGACAACAACCTGCAGGGGGACGGACAGGGGTCAGACTAGTGGTACTGCAGAAGTACAGGAGTAGTAGCAGTACAGTAGTAATATTGTAGTAGGTCAGGGTGTCCCTCTAACAGTAATATCAGTCCTAGTATTACCATAGTAGTACTGTAGTAGTACCTGAGGTCAGGGTGTCCCTCTAACAGTAATATCAGTCCTAGTATTACCATAGTAGTACTGTAGTAGTACCTGTGGTCAGGGTGTCCCTCTAACAGTAATATCAGTCCTAGTATTACCATAGTAGTACTGTAGTAGTACCTGAGGTCAGGGTGTCCCTCTAACAGTAATATCAGTCCTAGTATTACCATAGTAGTACTGTAGTAGTACCTGAGGTCAGGGTGTCCCTCTAACAGTAATATCAGTCCTAGTATTACCATAGTAGTACTGTAGTAGTACCTGAGGTCAGGGTGTCCCTCTAACAGTAATATCAGTCCTAGTATTACCATAGTAGTACTGTAGTAGTACCTGTGGTCAGGGTGTCCCTCTAACAGTAATATCAGTCCTAGTATTACCATAGTAGTACTGTAGTAGTACCTGAGGTCAGGGTGTCCCTCTAACAGTAATATCAGTCCTAGTATTACCATAGTAGTACTGTAGTAGTACCTGTGGTCAGGGTGTCCCTCTAACAGTAATATCAGTCCTAGTATTACCATAGTAGTACTGTAGTAGTACCTGTGGTCAGGGTGTCCCTCTAACAGTAATATCAGTCCTAGTATTACCATAGTAGTACTGTAGTAGTACCTGTGGTCAGGGTGTCCCTCTAACAGTAATATCAGTCCTAGTATTACCATAGTAGTACTGTAGTAGTACCTGTGGTCAGGGTGTCCCTCTAACAGTAATATCAGTCCTAGTATTACCATAGTAGTACTGTAGTAGTACCTGTGGTCAGGGTGTCCCTCTAACAGTAATATCAGTCCTAGTATTACCATAGTAGTACTGTAGTAGTACCTGAGGTCAGGGTGTCCCTCTAACAGTAATATCAGTCCTAGTATTACCATAGTAGTACTGTAGTAGTACCTGTGGTCAGGGTGTCCCTCTAACAGTAATATCAGTCCTAGTATTACCATAGTAGTACTGTAGTAGTACCTGAGGTCAGGGTGTCCCTCTAACAGTAATATCAGTCCTAGTATTACCATAGTAGTACTGTAGTAGTACCTGAGGTCAGGGTGTCCCTCTAACAGTAATATCAGTCCTAGTATTACCATAGTAGTACTGTAGTAGTACCTGTGGTCAGGGTGTCCCTCTAACAGTAATATCAGTCCTAGTATTACCATAGTAGTACTGTAGTAGTACCTGAGGTCAGGGTGTCCCTCTAACAGTAATATCAGTCCTAGTATTACCATAGTAGTACTGTAGTAGTACCTGTGGTCAGGGTGTCCCTCTAACAGTAATATCAGTCCTAGTATTACCATAGTAGTACTGTAGTAGTACCTGTGGTCAGGGTGTCCCTCTAACAGTAATATCAGTCCTAGTATTACCATAGTAGTACTGTAGTAGTACCTGAGGTCAGGGTGTCCCTCTAACAGTAATATCAGTCCTAGTATTACCATAGTAGTACTGTAGTAGTACCTGTGGTCAGGGTGTCCCTCTAACAGTAATATCAGTCCTAGTATTACCATAGTAGTACTGTAGTAGTACCTGAGGTCAGGGTGTCCCTCTAACAGTAATATCAGTCCTAGTATTACCATAGTAGTACTGTAGTAGTACCTGTGGTCAGGGTGTCCCTCTAACAGTAATATCAGTCCTAGTATTACCATAGTAGTACTGTAGTAGTACCTGAGGTCAGGGTGTCCCTCTAACAGTAATATCAGTCCTAGTATTACCATAGTAGTACTGTAGTAGTACCTGTGGTCAGGGTGTCCCTCTAACAGTAATATCAGTCCTAGTATTACCATAGTAGTACTGTAGTAGTACCTGTGGTCAGGGTGTCCCTCTAACAGTAATATCAGTCCTAGTATTACCATAGTAGTACTGTAGTAGTACCTGAGGTCAGGGTGTCCCTCTAACAGTAATATCAGTCCTAGTATTACCATAGTAGTACTGTAGTAGTACCTGTGGTCAGGGTGTCCCTCTAACAGTAATATCAGTCCTAGTATTACCATAGTAGTACTGTAGTAGTACCTGAGGTCAGGGTGTCCCTCTAACAGTAATATCAGTCCTAGTATTACCATAGTAGTACTGTAGTAGTACCTGTGGTCAGGGTGTCCCTCTAACAGTAATATCAGTCCTAGTATTACCATAGTAGTACTGTAGTAGTACCTGTGGTCAGGGTGTCCCTCTAACAGTAATATCAGTCCTAGTATTACCATAGTAGTACTGTAGTAGTACCTGAGGTCAGGGTGTCCCTCTAACAGTAATATCAGTCCTAGTATTACCATAGTAGTACTGTAGTAGTACCTGAGGTCAGGGTGTCCCTCTAACAGTAATATCAGTCCTAGTATTACCATAGTAGTACTGTAGTAGTACCTGTGGTCAGGGTGTCCCTCTAACAGTAATATCAGTCCTAGTATTACCATAGTAGTACTGTAGTAGTACCTGTGGTCAGGGTGTCCCTCTAACAGTAATATCAGTCCTAGTATTACCATAGTAGTACTGTAGTAGTACCTGTGGTCAGGGTGTCCCTCTAACAGTAATATCAGTCCTAGTATTACCATAGTAGTACTGTAGTAGTACCTGAGGTCAGGGTGTCCCTCTATAACAGCGTATCCAGTGGGCAGTTTCCCAGCTCCATCGAGACTGAAATGTGATAATAATACAGTACTATGACAGTAGTAGTAACATTACTATGACAGTAGTAGTAACAGTACTATGACAGTAGTAGTAACAGTACTATGACAGTAGTAGTAACAGTACTATGACAGTAGTAACACCAGTACTATGACAGTAGTAACACCAGTACTATGACAGTAGTAACACCAGTACTATGACAGTAGTAACACCAGTACTATGACAGTAGTAGTAACAGTACTATGACAGTAGTAGTAACAGTACTATGACAGTAGTAGTAACAGTACTGACAGTAGTAACACCAGTACTATGACAGTAGTAACACCAGTACTATGACAGTAGTAGTAGTAACACCAGTACTGTGACAGTAGTAGTAACACCAGTACTATGACAGTAGTAACACCAGTACTGTGACAGTAGTAGTAACACCAGTACTGTGACAGTAGTAACACCAGTACTATGACAGTAGTAGTAGTAACACCAGTACTGTGACAGTAGTAACAACAGTACTGTGACAGTAGTAACACCAGTACTATGACAGTAGTAACACCAGTACTATGACAGTAGTAACACCAGTACTGTGACAGTAGTAACACCAGTACTATGACAGTAGTAACACCAGTACTGTGACAGTAGTAACACCAGTACTGTGACAGTAGTAACACCAGTACTATGACAGTAGTAGTAACACCAGTACTGTGACAGTAGTAACACCAGTACTATGACAGTAGTAACACCAGTACTGTGACAGTAGTAACACCAGTACTATGACAGTAGTAGTAACAGTACTATGACAGTAGTAACACCAGTACTGTGACAGTAACACCAGTACTATGACAGTAGTAACACCAGTACTATGACAGTAGTAACACCAGTACTGTGACAGTAGTAACACCAGTACTATGACAGTAGTAACACCAGTACTGTGACAGTAGTAACACCAGTACTGTGACAGTAGTAGTAGTAACACCAGTACTATGACAGTAGTAGTAACACCAGTACTATGACAGTAGTATTAACACCAGTACTATGACAGTAGTAACACCAGTACTATGACAGTAGTAACACCAGTACTGTGACAGTAGTAACACCAGTACTGTGACAGTAGTAACACCAGTACTGTGACAGTAGTAACACCAGTACTATGACAGTAGTAGTAGTAACACCAGTACTATGACAGTAGTAACACCAGTACTGTGACAGTAGTAGTAGTAACACCAGTACTATGACAGTAGTAGTAGTAACACCAGTACTATGACAGTAGTAGTAACACCAGTACTATGACAGTAGTAACACCAGTACTATGACAGTAGTAACACCAGTACTATGACAGTATTAACACCAGTACTATGACAGTAGTAGTAGTAGTAACACCAGTACTATGACAGTAGTAACACCAGTACTGTGACAGTAGTAGTAGTAACACCAGTACTATGACAGTAGTAGTAGTAACACCAGTACTATGACAGTAGTAATAACACCAGTACTATGACAGTAGTAACACCAGTACTATGACAGTAGTAACACCAGTACTATGACAGTAGTAACACCAGTACTATGACAGTAGTAACACCAGTACTATGACAGTAGTAACACCAGTACTATGACAGTAGTAGTAACAGTACTATGACAGTAGTAGTAACAGTACTATGACAGTAGTAGTAACAGTACTGACAGTAGTAACACCAGTACTATGACAGTAGTAACACCAGTACTATGACAGTAGTAGTAGTAACACCAGTACTGTGACAGTAGTAGTAACACCAGTACTATGACAGTAGTAACACCAGTACTGTGACAGTAGTAACACCAGTACTGTGGTAGTAGTAACACCAGTACTATGACAGTAGTAGTAACACCAGTACTGTGACAGTAGTAACACCAGTACTATGACAGTAGTAACACCAGTACTGTGACAGTAGTAACACCAGTACTGTGACAGTAGTAACACCAGTACTGTGACAGTAGTAGTAACACCAATACTGTGACAGTAGTAACACCAGTACTATGACAGTAGTAACACCAGTACTGTGACAGTGATAACACCAGTACTGTGACAGTAGTAACACCAGTACTGTGACAGTAGTAGTAACAGTACTATGACGGTAGTAACACCAGTACTGTGACAGTAGTAAAACCAGTACTGTGACAGTAGTAACACCAGTACTATGACAGTAGTAGTAACAGTACTATGACAGTAGTAACACCAGTACTGTGACAGTAACACCAGTACTATGACAGTAGTAACACCAGTACTATGACAGTAGTAACACCAGTACTATGACAGTAGTAGTAGTAACACCAGTACTGTGACAGTAGTAACACCAGTACTGTGACAGTAGTAACACCAGTACTGTGACAGTAGTAACACCAGTACTGTGACAGTAGTAGTAGTAACACCAGTACTGTGACAGTAGTAACACCAGTACTGTGACAGTAGTAACACCAGTACTGTGACAGTAGTAACACCAGTACTGTCGACAGTAGTAACCCAGTACTGTGACGAGTAGTAACACCAGTACTGTGACAGTAGTAGTAACACCAGTACTGTGACAGTAGTAGTAACAGTACTATGACGATAATAACACAGTACTATGACATATGTGACAGTAGTAACACCAGTACTGTGACGGTAGTAACACCAGTACTGTGACAGTAAATGCCAGTACTATGACAGTAGTAACACCAGTACTGTGACAGTAGTAACACCAGTACTGTGACAGTAGTAGTAACATTACTATGACCATTAAGTAACACCAGTACTATGACAGTAGTAATAACAGTACTGACAGTAGTAACACCAGTACTGTGTTGAGTAGTAACACCAGTACTGTGACAGTAGTAACACCAGTACTGTGACAGTATTAGTAGTAACACCAGTACTGTGACAGTAGTAACACCAGTACTGTGACAGTAGTAACACCAGTACTGTGACAGTAGTAACACCAGTACTGTGACGGTAGTAACACCAGTACTGTGACAGTAGTAACACCAGTACTGTGACGGTAGTAGTAACACCAGTACTGTGACAGTAGTAGTAACAGTACTATGACAGTAATAACACCAGTACTATGACAGTAGTAACACCCAGTACTGTGACAGTAGTAACACCAGTACTGTGACAGTAGTAACAGTACTGTGACAGTAGTAACACCAGTACTGTGACAGTAATAGTAACAGTACTATGACAGTAGTAACACCAGTACTGTGACAGTAGTAACACCAGTACTGTGACAGTAGTAGTAACATTACTATAATGATAATGTACAGTACTATGACAGTAGTAATAACAGTACTGACAGTAGTAACACCAGTACTATGACAGTAGTAATAACAGTACTGTGACAGTAGTAACACCAGTACTATGACAGTAGTAACACCAGTACTATGACAGTAGTAACACCAGTACGGTGACAGTAGTAACACCAGTACTGTGACAGTAGTAACACCAGTACTGTGACAGTAGTAGTAACACCAGTACTGTGACAGTAGTAACACCAGTACTGTGACAGTAGTAGTAACAGTACTATGACAGTAGTAACACCAGTACTGTGACAGTAACACCAGTACTATGACAACAGTACTATGACAGTAGTAACACCAGTACTGTGACAGTAGTAACACCAGTACTGTGACAGTAGTAGTAACATTACTATGACAGTAGTAACACCAGTACTATGACAGTAGTAATAACAGTACTGACAGTAGTAACACCAGTACTATGACAGTAGTAATAACAGTACTGACAGTAGTAACACCAGTACTATGACAGTAGTAACACCAGTACTATGACAGTAGTAACACCAGTACGGTGACAGTAGTAACACCAGTACTGTGACAGTAGTAACACCAGTACTGTGACAGTAGTAGTAGTAACACCAGTACTGTGACAGTAGTAACACCAGTACTGTGACAGTAGTAGTAACAGTACTATGACAGTAGTAACACCAGTACTGTGACAGTAACACCAGTACTACGACAACAGTACTATGACAGTAGTAATAACAGTACTATGACAGTAACAGTACTATGACAGTATACAGTACTATGACAGTAGTAACACCAGTACTGTGACAGTAGTAGTAGTAACACCAGTACTGTGACAGTAGTAACACCAGTACTATGACAGTAGTAGTAACAGTACTATGACAGTAGTAGTAACAGTACTATGACAGTAATAATAGTACTATGACAGTAATAATAGTAACTATGACAGTAATAATAGTACTATGACAGTAATAATAGTACTATGACAGTAATACTACTATGACAGTAG
>NW_027014229.1:0-12500 GCF_036934945.1 Oncorhynchus masou masou | reverse complement strand
CTCCCCTGAGAGAGCCATGACCTCTGTATGACCCCTGTACTGATGTCTGGAGTTCTGTTCTTTTGGACAGGAGGAATGATATACTATCACTCACTCTCTCCTCTCCTCCAAAACCAGGGTATTTTTAGAGCTTCCTCCTAATGCGGAACATCTGTATAACATTTTGGGTTGTGAAATATCTCTCACAGTCTGGGGTCATATGAGTTGTGTGTGTGTGTGTGTGTGTGTGTGTGTGTGTGTGTGTATCTGGTTGTGTTTTCCGCTACCTGTCCCACAGGACAGTCACAAAGGGCTGCAAGACCGATGTTCCTGGGGACGACATCATACAGCTTGGCGTCGTCGCCGCTCTCCAGTTACATGATGGTATGGGTGTGTGTGCTTGTGCGTGTGCGTGTGTGTGTGTGTGTGTGTGCGTGTGCGCAACTACCTTTGTATCCATAATGTGTGTTAGTGTGTGTGTGTGTGTGTTTGTGTGTGTGCAACTACCTTTGTATCCATAATGTGTGTTAGTGTGTGTTGGAACCTTTGTATCGATGGTGTGTGTCTCTGTAGGGCAGAGCAGTTTGTGTGTGTGTGTGTGTGTGTGTGTGTGTGTGTGCAACTACCTTTGTATTCATAATGTGTGTTAGTGTGTGTTGGAACCTTTGTATCGATGGTGTGTGTCTGTAGGACAGAGCAGTTTGCGCCAGGCGTTGCTCTCCTGGTTGGTGTTCCAGTAACTAGACATCTTGACTTCTGGGAGGGAGGGTGGGAGAGGTCCCATGACACCCAAACCCAGCACTATCAGAGAGGTGAGCAGGATCCCAAGGATACATCTCACAGATTCCTGTGGGGTCCACATGGGGCTCTGGAACCTGCGGAAACTAAGTCAACTACATGTATATTGAGTTTGGTTAAGATCTCGACCTGAGTCAGAAGATGTTTATCTCGATCATTCCTCGTCCGCTATCTAATCTGAAAATACATGCTAGGGAAAAGCGATAAGAAATGTGTGTGTGTGTGTGTATGTGTGTGTGTGTGTGTGTGGCTGACCTCCACTGTTGTCTAGCCAGGAGTTTACTGGCCACTTTCCCATGAATCACAGCTGGGTTTGGACCGCGGTGTTTTAGGTTTACTGGCCACTTTCCCATGAATCATAGCTGGGTTTGGACCGCGGTGTTATAGGTTTACTGGCCACTTTCCCATGAATCATAGCTGGGTTTGGACCGCGGTGTTTTAGGTTTACTGGCCACTTTCCCATGAATCATAGCTGGGTTTGGACCGCGGTGTTTTTGGTTTACTGGCCACTTTCCCATGAATCATAGCTGGGTTTGGACCACGGTGTTTTAGGTTTACTGGCCACTTTCCCATGAATCACAGCTGGGTTTGGACCGCGGTGTTATAGGTTTACTGGCCACTTTCCCAAGAATCATAGCTGGGTTTGGACCGCGGTGTTTTAGGTTTACTGGCCACTTTCCCATGAATCATAGCTGGGTTTGGACCGCGGTGTTATAGGTTTACTGGCCACTTTCCCATGAATCATAGCTGGGTTTGGACCGCGGTGTTATAGGTTTACTGGCCACTTTCCCATGAATCATAGCTGGGTTTGGACCGCGGTGTTTTAGGTTTACTGGCCACTTTCCCATGAATCATAGCTGGGTTTGGACCGCAGTGTTATAGGTTTATTGGCCACTTTCCCATGAATCATAGCTGGGTTTGGACCGCGGTGTTACAGGTTGCAGGTGGAGTAAAACAACCATGTACCAAATCACAGAGAGAAGAACGGTCCAACTCATAATAAATCATCCCACGAATGGAAACACTCAACACATCAAACAACAGTTTGTCCAAATTTGGTTCATTTCAAATAGTTGATATCTTAGTTTGATGTAATACATGTATCACTAGCCACTTTAACTATGCCACTTTGTTTACATACTCATCTCATATGTATATACTGTACTCTATATCATCTACTGCATCTTGCCTATGCTGCTCTGTACCATCACTCATTCATATATTTTTATGTACATATTCTTTATCCCCTTACACTTGTGTGTATAAGACAGTAGTTTTGGAATTGTTAGTTAGATTACTTGTTGGTTATCACTGCATTGTCGGAACTAGAAGCACAAGCATTTCGCTACACTCGCATGAACATCTGCATGTGACAAATACAATTTGATTTGTTTTGATACTACTTTACAAAATAGGTGGAGGTTATTTCCTATTTTAGGGAAAATATATGGGAAATGTAATAAGACAACGCAGAACACAATGAGTGTTTGGTGTTAAATTGCTGTGCTAGGAATCAGGTTGTCTTACAGTACCAGTACACAGCCTTCCTATTGGAGCATCTAACCTAGTCTATTAAGTACCAGTACACAGCCTTCCTATTGGAGCATCTAACCTAGTCTATTAAGTACCAGTACACAGCCTTCCTATTGGAGCATCTAACCTAGTCTATTAAGTACCAGTACACAGCCTTCCTACTGGAGCATCTAACCTAGTCTATTAAGTACCAGTACACAGCCTTCCTATTGGAGCATCTAACCTAGTCTATTAAGTACCAGTACACAGCCGTCCTATTGGAGCATCTAACCTAGTCTATTAAGTACCAGTACACAGCCTTCCTACTGGAGCATCTAACCTAGTCTATTAAGTACCAGTACACAGCCTTCCTATTGGAGCATCTAACCTAGTCTATTAAGTACCAGTACACAGCCGTCCTATTGGAGCATCTAACCTAGTCTATTAAGTACCAGTACACAGCCTTCCTACTGGAGCATCTAACCTAGTCTATTAAGTACCAGTACACAGCCTTCCTATTGGAGCATCTAACCTAGTCTATTAAGTACCAGTACACAGCCGTCCTATTGGAGCATCTAACCTAGTCTATTAAGTACCAGTACACAGCCTTCCTACTGGAGCATCTAACCTAGTCTATTAAGTACCAGTACACAGCCGTCCTATTGGAGCATCTAACCTAGTCTATTAAGTACCAGTACACAGCCGTCCTATTGGAGCATCTAACCTAGTCTATTAAGTACCAGTACACAGCCGTCCTATTGGAGCATCTAACCTAGTCTATTAAGTACCAGTACACAGCCTTCCTATTGGAGCATCTAACCTAGTCTATTAAGTACCAGTACACAGCCGTCCTATTGGAGCATCTAACCTAGTCTATTAAGTACCAGTACACAGCCGTCCTATTGGAGCATCTAACCTAGTCTATTAAGTACCAGTACACAGCCGTCCTATTGGAGCATCTAACCTAGTCTATTAAGTACCAGTACACAGCCTTCCTATTGGAGCATCTAACCTAGTCTATTAAGTACCAGTACACAGCCGTCCTATTGGAGCATCTAACCTAGTCTATTAAGTACCAGTACACAGCCGTCCTATTGGAGCATCTAACCTAGTCTATTAAGTACCAGTACTCAGCCTTCCTATTGGAGCATCTAACCTAGTCTATTAAGTACCAGTACACAGCCGTCCTATTGGAGCATCTAACCTAGTCTATTAAGTACCAGTACACAGCCGTCCTATTGGAGCATCTAACCTAGTCTATTAAGTACCAGTACACAGCCGTCCTATTAGAGCATCTAACCTAGTCTATTAAGTACCAGTACACAGCCTTCCTATTGGAGCATCTAACCTAGTCTATTAAGTACCAGTACACAGCCTTCCTATTGGAGCATCTAACCTAGTCTATTAAGTACCAGTACACAACCTTCCTATTGGAGCATCTAACCTAGTCTATTAAGTACCAGTACACAGCCGTCCTATTGGAGCATCTAACCTAGTCTATTAAGTACCAGTACACAGCCTTCCTATTGGAGCATCTAACCTAGTCTATTAAGTACCAGTACACAACCTTCCTATTGGAGCATCTAACCTAGTCTATTAAGTACCAGTACACAGCCGTCCTATTGGAGCATCTAACCTAGTCTATTAAGTACCAGTACACAACCTTCCTATTGGAGCATCTAACCTAGTCTATTAAGTACCAGTACACAGCCTTCCTATTGGAGCATCTAACCTAGTCTATTAAGTACCAGTACACAACCTTCCTATTGGAGCATCTAACCTAGTCTATTAAGTACCAGTACACAGCCTTCCTATTGGAGCATCTAACCTAGTCTATTAAGTACCAGTACACAACCTTCCTATTGGAGCATCTAACCTAGTCTATTAAGTACCAGTACACAGCCTTCCTATTGGAGCATCTAACCTAGTCTATTAAGTACCAGTACACAGCCTTCCTATTGGAGCATCTAACCTAGTCTATTAAACATAATCACATCATACCAATATAGACTCATAAATACTTGTCCCTTCCCTGTTTGGACCTCAAGTTTCTTCTACTTGAGGATTATAAAAGAAAAGATCACAGAAACAGGGTTTATAATGAAACACAAGAGACAGAAAAAACAAATATTTTTCTTTATTAAAACCTGCACAATTATGATGACGTTGAGAATGGTCTTTAAATGAATCCTTACTTTTCTTTCAAATTAAAGGTAATACTTTATGTCATCAGAATAGAGGAATATTGAGATGTCAGAAACAACATACAAAAAAGTGACACACACAACCGTGCAGCTGTTTAGTTAGATACATAGCACAGTCCCTCCAGAATTTCACAATTTGTTTTTGTGATTTTTGCAACCAGAAATGCTTGATTTTGCGTCAGCAAACATTGTGATGTTTTTTTTTCATGTTAATTTCATATAAAGCAATAAAATGTTTTCTGATGACTTTAAGCAGAATATGCAACACAAAAACAATCAGAAACACCTTCAGTGCTCAATTCTGTTTATTTTCCTGAACAAAGAGCTCCGTCATAATCCACTCACACATTCATTCACTAACTCCCTCACTCCCTCACTCACACCTCTCTATCAGGCTTGGGGCTTTCTACCAACATGACATGCACCTCCCATTCCCACTCACCTCTCCTCTCTGTCAGGCTTTCTACCAACATGACATGCACCTCCCATTCCCACTCACCTCTCCTCTCCTCTCTGTCAGGCTTTCTACCAACATGACATGCACCTCCCATTCCCACTCACCTCTCCTCTCTGTCAGGCCTGCTACCAACACAAGATGCACCTCCCATTCCCACTCACCTCTCCTCTCTGTCAGGCCTGCTACCAACATGACATGCACCTCCCATTCCCACTCACCTCTCCTCTCTGTCAGGCTTTCTACCAACATGACATGCACCTCCCATTCCCACTCACCTCTCCTCTCTGTCAGGCCTGCTACCAACATGACATGCACCTCCCATTCCCACTCACCTCTCCTCTCTGTCAGGCCTGCTACCAACATGACATGCACCTCCCATTCCCACTCACCTCTCCTCTCTGTCAGGCTTGCTACCAACATGACATGCACCTCCCATTCCCACTCACCTCTCCTCTCTGTCAGGCTTGCTACCAACATGACATGCACCTCCCATTCCCACTCACCTCTCCTCTCTGTCAGGCTTTCTACCAACATGACATGCACCTCCCATTCCCACTCACCTCTCCTCTCTGTCAGGCCTGCTACCAACATGACATGCACCTCCCATTCCCACTCACCTCTCCTCTCTGTCAGGCTTGCTACCAACATGACATGCACCTCCCATTCCCACTCACCTCTCCTCTCTGTCAGGCTTTCTACCAACATGACATGCACCTCCCATTCCCACTCACCTCTCCTCTCTGTCAGGCCTGTTACCAACATGACATGCACCTCCCATTCCCACTCACCTCTCCTCTCTGTCAGGCCAGCTACCAACATGACATGCACCTCCCATTCCCACTCACCTCTCCTCTCTGTCAGGCCTGCTACCAACACAAGATGCACCTCCCATTCCCACTCACCTCTCCTCTCTGTCAGGCCTGCTACCAACATGACATGCACCTCCCATTCCCACTCACCTCTCCTCTCTGTCAGGCCTGCTACCAACATGACATGCACCTCCCATTCCCACTCACCTCTCCTCTCTGTCAGGCCTGCTACCAACATGACATGCACCTCCCATTCCCACTCACCTCTCCTCTCTGTCAGGCTTGCTACCAACATGACATGCACCTCCCATTCCCACTCACCTCTCCTCTCTGTCAGGCCTGCTACCAACATGACATGCACCTCCCATTCCCACTCACCTCTCCTCTCTGTCAGGCTTTCTACCAACATGACATGCACCTCCCATTCCCACTCACCTCTCCTCTCTGTCAGGCCTGCTACCAACACAAGATGCACCTCCCATTCCCACTCACCTCTCCTCTCTGTCAGGCCTGTTACCAACATGACATGCACCTCCCATTCCCACTCACCTCTCCTCTCTGTCAGGCCTGCTACCAACATGACATGCACCTCCCATTCCCACTCACCTCTCCTCTCTGTCAGGCCTGCTACCAAGATGACATGCACCTCCCATTCCCACTCACCTCTCCTCTCTGTCAGGCTTTCAACCAACATGACATGCACCTCCCATTCCCACTCACCTCCCCTCTCTGTCAGGCTTTCTACCAACATGACATGCACCTCCCATTCCCACTCACCTCTCCTCTCTGTCAGGCCTGCTACCAACACAAGATGCACCTCCCATTCCCACTCACCTCTCCTCTCTGTCAGGCCTGCTACCAACATGACATGCACCTCCCATTCCCACTCACCTCTCCTCTCTGTCAGGCCTGCTACCAACATGACATGCACCTCCCATTCCCACTCACCTCTCCTCTCTGTCAGGCTTTCTACCAACATGACATGCACCTCCCATTCCCACTCACCTCTCCTCTCCTCTCTGTCAGGCTTGCTACCAACATGACATGCACCTCCCATTCCCACTCACCTCTCCTCTCTGTCAGGCCTGCTACCAACATGACATCCTCTCCCATTCCCACTCCCTCTCCTCTCTGTCAGGCTTGCTACCAACATGACATGCACCTCCCATTCCCACTCACCTCTCCTCTCTGTCAGGCTTTCTACAAACATGACATGCACCTCCCATTCCCACTCACCTCTCCTCTCCTCTCTGTCAGGCTTGCTACCAACATGACATGCACCTCCCATTCCCACTCACCTCTCCTCTCTGTCAGGCTTTCTACAAACATGACATGCACCTCCCATTCCCACTCACCTCTCCTCTCTGTCAGGCTTTCTACCAACATGACATGCACCTCCCATTCCCACTCACCTCTCCTCTCTGTCAGGCCTGCTACAAACATGACATGCACCTCCCATTCCCACTCACCTCTCCTCTCTGTCAGGCCTGCTACCAACATGACATGCACCTCCCATTCCCACTCACCTCTCCTCTCTGTCAGGCTTGTTACCAACATGACATGCACCTCCCATTCCCACTCACCTCTCCTCTCTGTCAGGCCTGCTACCAACATGACATGCACCTCCCATTCCCACTCACCTCTCCTCTCTGTCAGGCCTGCTACCAACATGACATGCACCTCCCATTCCCACTCACCTCTCCTCTCTGTCAGGCCTGCTACCAACATGACATGCACCTCCCATTCCCACTCACCTCTCCTCTCTGTCAGGCTTGCTACCAACATGACATGCACCTCCCATTCCCACTCACCTCTCCTCTCTGTCAGGCCTGCTACCAACACAAGATGCACCTCCCATTCCCACTCACCTCTCCTCTCTGTCAGGCCTGCTACCAACATGACATGCACCTCCCATTCCCACTCACCTCTCCTCTCTGTCAGGCCTGCTACCAACATGACATGCACCTCCCATTCCCACTCACCTCTCATCTCTGTCAGGCCTGCTACCAACATGACATGCACCTCCCATTCCCACTCACCTCTCCTCTCTGTCAGGCCTGCTACCAACATGACATGCACCTCCCATTCCCACTCACCTCTCCTCTCTGTCAGGCCTGCTACCAACATGACATGCACCTCCCATTCCCACTCACCTCTCCTCTCTGTCAGGCTTTCTACCAACATGACATGCACCTCCCATTCCCACTCACCTCTCCTCTATGTCAGGCCTGCTACCAACATGACATGCACCTCCCATTCCCACTCACCTCTCCTCTCTGTCAGGCCTGCTACCAACATGACATGCACCTCCCATTCCCACTCACCTCTCCTCTCTGTCAGGCTTGTTACCAACATGACATGCACCTCCCATTCCCACTCACCTCTCCTCTCCTCTCTGTCAGGCTTGCTACCAACATGACATGCACCTCCCATTCCCACTCACCTCTCCTCTCTGTCAGGCTTTCTACCAACATGACATGCACCTCCCATTCCCACTCACCTCTCCTCTCTGTCAGGCCTGCTACAAACATGACATGCACCTCCCATTCCCACTCACCTCTCCTCTCTGTCAGGCCTGCTACCAACATGACATGCACCTCCCATTCCCACTCACCTCTCCTCTCTGTCAGGCCTGTTACCAACATGACATGCACCTCCCATTCCCACTCACCTCTCCTCTCTGTCAGGCCTGCTACCAACATGACATGCACCTCCCATTCCCACTCACCTCTCCTCTCTGTCAGGCCTGCTACCAACATGACATGCACCTCCCATTCCCACTCACCTCTCCTCTCTGTCAGGCCTGCTACCAACATGACATGCACCTCCCATTCCCACTCACCTCTCCTCTCTGTCAGGCTTGCTACCAACATGACATGCACCTCCCATTCCCACTCACCTCTCCTCTCTGTCAGGCCTGCTACCAACACAAGATGCACCTCCCATTCCCACTCACCTCTCCTCTCTGTCAGGCCTGCTACCAACATGACATGCACCTCCCATTCCCACTCACCTCTCCTCTCTGTCAGGCCTGCTACCAACATGACATGCACCTCCCATTCCCACTCACCTCTCATCTCTGTCAGGCCTGCTACCAACATGACATGCACCTCCCATTCCCACTCACCTCTCCTCTCTGTCAGGCCTGCTACCAACATGACATGCACCTCCCATTCCCACTCACCTCTCCTCTCTGTCAGGCCTGCTACCAACATGACATGCACCTCCCATTCCCACTCACCTCTCCTCTCTGTCAGGCTTTCTACCAACATGACATGCACCTCCCATTCCCACTCACCTCTCCTCTATGTCAGGCCTGCTACCAACATGACATGCACCTCCCATTCCCACTCACCTCTCCTCTCTGTCAGGCTTGCTACCAACATGACATGCACCTCCCATTCCCACTCACCTCTCCTCTCTGTCAGGCTTTCTACCAACATGACATGCACCTCCCATTCCCACTCACCTCTCCTCTCTGTCAGGCCTGCTACCAACATGACATGCACTCCCATTCCCACTCACCTCTCCTCTCTGTCAGGCCTGCTACCAACATGACATGCACCTCCCATTCCCACTCACCTCTCCTCTCTGTCAGGCCTGATACCAACATGACATGCACCTCCCATTCCCACTCACCTCTCCTCTCTGTCAGGCCTGCTACCAACATGACATGCACCTCCCATTCCCACTCACCTCTCCCCCATCTCTGTCAGGCCTGCTACCAACATGACATGCACCTCCCATTCCCACTCACCTCTCCTCTCTGTCAGGCCTGCTACCAACATGACATGCACCTCCCATTCCCACTCACCTCTCCTCTCTGTCAGGCCTGCTACCAACATGACATGCACCTCCCATTCCCACTCACCTCTCCTCTCTGTCAGGCCTGCTACCAACATGACATGCACCTCCCATTCCCACTCACCTCTCCTCTCTGTCAGGCCTGCTACCAACATGACATGCACCTCCCATTCCCACTCACCTCTCCTCTCTGTCAGGCCTGCTACCAACATGACATGCACCTCCCATTCCCACTCACCTCTCCTCTCTGTCAGGCCTGCTACCAACACAAGATGCACCTCCCATTCCCACTCACCTCTCCTCTCTGTCAGGCCTTGCTACCAACATGACATGCACCTCCCATTCTTACTCACCTCTCCTCTCTGTCAGGCCTGCTACCAACATGACATGCACCTCCCATTCCCACTCACCTCTCCTCTCTGTCAGGCTTGCTACCAACATGACATGCACTCCCATTCCCACTCACCTCTCCTCTCTGTCAGGCTTGCTACCAACATGACATGCACCTCCCATTCCCACTCACCTCTCCTCTCTGTCAGGCTTTCTACCAACATGACATGCACCTCCCATTCCCACTCACCTCTCCTCTCTGTCAGGCCTGCTACCAACATGACATGCACCTCCCATTCCCACTCACCTCTCCTCTCTGTCAGGCTTGCTACCAACATGACATGCACCTCCCATTCCCACTCACCTCTCCTCTCTGTCAGGCCTGCTACCAACATGACATGCACCTCCCATTCCCACTCACCTCTCCTCTCTGTCAGGCCTGCTACCAACATGACATGCACCTCCCATTCCCACTCACCTCTCCTCTCTGTCAGGCTTTCTACCAACATGACATGCACCTCCCATTCCCACTCACCTCTCCTCTCTGTCAGGCTTGCTACCAACATGACATGCACCTCCCATTCCCACTCACCTCTCCTCTCTGTCAGGCCTGCTACCAACATGACATGCACCTCCCATTCCCACTCACCTCTCCTCTCTGTCAGGCTTGCTACCAACATGACATGCACCTCCCATTCCCACTCACCTCTCCTCTCTGTCAGGCCTTGCTACCAACATGACATGCACCTCCCATTCCCACTCACCTCTCCTCTCTGTCAGGCTTTCTACCAACATGACATGCACCTCCCATTCCCACTCACCTCTCCTCTCTGTCAGGCCTGCTACCAACATGACATGCACCTCCCATTCCCACTCACCTCTCCTCTCTGTCAGGCCTGCTACCAACATGACATGCACCTCCCATTCCCACTCACCTCTCCTCTCTGTCAGGCTTTCTACCAACATGACATGCACCTCCCATTCCCACTCACCTCTCCTCTCTGTCAGGCCTGCTACCAACATGACATGCACCTACCAACATGACATGCACCTCCCATTCCCACATGACACCTCTCCTCTCTGTCAGGCCTGCTACCAACATGACATGCACCTCCCATTCCCACTCACCTCTCCTCTCTGTCAGGCCTGCTACCAACATGACATGCACCTCCCATTCCCACTCACCTCTCCTCTCTGTCAGGCCTGCTACCAACATGACATGCACCTCCCATTCCCACTCACCTCTCCTCTCTGTCAGGCCTGCTACCAACATGACATGCACCTCCCATTCCAACAGGCCTGCTACCAACATGACATGCACCTCCCATTCCCAACATGACATGCCTCTTCCTCTCTGTCAGGCCTGCTACCAACATGACATGCAACATGACATGCACCTCCCATTCCCACTCACCTCTCCTCTCTGTCAGGCCTGCTACCAACATGACATGCACCTCCCATTCCCACTCACCTCTCCTCTCTGTCAGGCCTGCTACCAACATGACATGCACCTCCCATTCCCACTCACCTCTCCTCTCTGTCAGGCCTGATACCAACATGACATGCACCTCCCATTCCCACTCACCTCTCCTCTCTGTCAGGCCTGCTACCAACATGACATGCACCTCCCATTCCCACTCACCTCTCCTCTCTGTCAGGCCTTTCTACCAACATGACATGCACCTCCCATTCCCACTCACCTCTCCTCTCTGTCAGGCCTGCTACCAACATGACATGCACCTCCCATTCCCACTCACCTCTCCTCTCTGTCAGGCCTGCTTTCTACCAACATGACATGCACCTCCCATTCCCACTCACCTCTCCTCTCTGTCAGGCCTGCTACCAACATGACATGCACCTCCCATTCCCACTCACCTGCTCCAACATCTCTGTCAGGCCTGCTACCAACATGACATGCACCTCCCATTCCCACTCACCTCTCCTCTCTGTCAGGCCTGCTACCAACATGACATGCACCTCCCATTCCCACTCACCTCTCCTCTCTGTCAGGCCTGCTACCAACATGACATGCACCTCCCATTCCCACTCACCTCTCCTCTCTGTCAGGCCTGCTACCAACATGACATGCACCTCCCATTCCCACTCACCTCTCCTCTCTGTCAGGCCTGCTACCAACATGACATGCACCTCCCATTCCCACTCACCTCTCCTCTCTGTCAGGCCTGCTACCAACATGACATGCACCTCCCTCCTCTCTGTCAGGCTTCCCACATGACACCTCTCCTCTCTGTGCACCTCCCATTCCCACTCACCTCTCCTCTCTGGGCCTGCTACCAACATGACATGCACCTCCCATTCCCACTCACCTCTCCCTCTCTGTCACCTCCAGGCTTTCTACCAACATGACATGCACCTCCCATTCCCACTCACCTCTCCTCTCTGTCAGGCCTGCTACCAACACAAGATGCACCTCCCATTCCCACTCACCTCTCCTCTCTGTCAGGCCTGCTACCAACATGACATGCACCTCCCATTCCCACTCACCTCTCCTCTCTGTCAGGCCTGCTACCAACACAAGATGCACCTCCCATTCCCACTCACCTCTCCTCTCTGTCAGGCCTGCTACCAACATGACATGCACCTCCC
>NW_027014228.1:355031-365434 GCF_036934945.1 Oncorhynchus masou masou | reverse complement strand
AGGTGTTTGAACAGGGAAGGAAGGAAGGATGGTGAAGGTGTTTGAACAGGGAAGGAAGGAAGGATGGTGAAGGTGTTTGAACAGGGAAGGAAGGATGGTGAATGTGTTTGAACAAGGAAGGAAGGAAGGATGGTGAAGGTGTTTGAATAGTGAAGGAAGGAAGGGAGGATGGTTAAGGTGTTTGAATAGTGAAGGAAGGAAGGGAGGATAGTGAAGGTGTTTGAACAAGGAAGGAAGGAAGGATGGATGGTGAAGGTGTTTGAACAAGGAAGGAAGGAAGGATGGTGAAGGTGTTTGAACAAGGAAGGAAGGAAGGATGGTGAAGGTGTTTGAATAGTGAAGGAAGGAAGGGAGGATGGTAAAGGTGTTTGAATAGTGAAGGAAGGAAGGATGGTGAAGGTGTTTGAACAGGGAAGGAAGGATGGTGAAGGTGTTTGAACAGGGAAGGAAGGATGGTGAAGGTGTTTGAACAGGGAAGGAAGGAAGGATGGTGAAGGTGTTTGAACAGGGAAGGAAGGAAGGTTGGTGAAGGTGTTTGAATAGTGAAGGAAGGAAGGAAGGAAGGATGGTAAAGGTGTTTGAATAGTGAAGGAAGGAAGGAAGGATGGTAAAGGTGTTTGAATAGTGAAGGAAGGAAGGGAGGATGGTAAAGGTGTTTGAATAGTGAAGGAAGGAAGGAGGATGGTGAAGGTGTTTGAACAGGGAAGGAAGGAAGGATGGTGAAGGTGTTTGAATAGGGAAGGAAGGAAGGGAGGATGGTAAAGGTGTTTGAATAGTGAAGGAAGGAAGGAAGGGAGGATGGTGAAGGTGTTTGAACAAGGAAGGAAGGAAGGATGGATGGTGAAGGTGTTTGAACAAGGAAGGAAGGAAGGATGGTGAAGGTGTTTGAACAAGGAAGGAAGTAAGGATGGTGAAGGTGTTTGAATAGTGAAGGAAGGAAGGAAGGAAGGATGGTAAAGGTGTTTGAATAGTGAAGGAAGGAAGGGAGGATGGTAAAGGTGTTTGAATAGTGAAGGAAGGAAGGGGAGGATGGTGAAGGTGTTTGAACAGGGAAGGAAGGAAGGATGGTGAAGGTGTTTGAACAGGGAAGGGAGGATGGTGAAGGTGTTTGAACAGGGAAGGAAGGCTGGAAGGTAGATGTGTTGAGCAGGGCCCAAACCTGAGAATGCTGCTTTTGGATCAGATCATCCGATGTGTAGTGTGTCTCCATCTGCTGGTGAAAATAGAACACTGCAGGTCAGACTGAGATGTACATCACATCACATGTTATTGGTCACATACACATGGTTAGCAGATGTTAATGCGAGTGTAGCGAAATGCTTGTGTTTCTAACTCCGACCGGGCAGTAATATCTAACAATTTCACAACAACAACCATAAATCTAAGTAAAGGAATGGAATTTAGAATATATAAATATGTGGAATAGCAATGTCTGAGCAGCATAGACTAAGGTACAGTAGAATAGTATAGAATACAGTATGTACATATGAGATGAGTAATGCATAGACTAAGGTACAGTAGATGGTATAGAATACAGTATGTACATATGAGATGAGTAGTACATAGACTAAGATACAGTAGAATAGTATAGAATACAGTATATACATATGAGATGAGTAGTACATAGACTAAGATACAGTAGATGGTATAGAATACAGTATGTACATAGACTAAGATACAGTAGAATAGTATAGAATACAGTATATACATAGACTAAGATACAGTAGAATAGAATAGTCTATACATATGAGATGAGTAATACATAGACTAAGATACAGTAGAATAGAATAGAATACAGTATATACATATGAGATGAGTAATGCATAGACTAAGATACAGTAGAATAGTATAGAATACAGTATATACATATGAGATGAGTAATACATAGACTAAGATACAGTAGAATAGTATAGAATACAGTATATACATATGAGATGAGTAATGCATAGACTAAGATACAGTAGAACAGTATAGAATACAGTATATACATATGAGATGAGTAATACATAGACTAAGATACAGTAGAATAGTATAGAATACAGTATATACATATGAGATGAGTAATACATAGACTAAGATACAGTAGAACAGTATAGAATACAGTATATACATATGAGATGAGTAATGTAGGGTATGTAAACATTATATTATTACATTATTAAAGTGGCCAGTGAATTCAAGTCTGTGTATATTGGCAGCAACCTCTATGTGCTAGTGATCAAATCAAATCAAATATTATTGGTCACATACTTATGGTTAGCAGATGTTAATGCAAGTGTATTCTTGTGCTTCTAGTTCCGACAATGCAGTAATAACCCAACGAGTAATCTAACCTAATAATTTCACAACAATGACCTTATACACACAAGTGTAAAGGAATGAATAAGAATATGTACATAAAAAAAATATATGAATGAGTGATGGTATAGAACAGCATAGGCAAGATGCAGGAGATGGTATAGAGTACAGTATATACATATGAGATGAGTAATGTAGGGTATGTGCACATTTAACAGTCTGATGGCCTTGAGATAGAAGCTGTTTTTCAGTCTCTCGGGTCCCTGCTTTGATGCACCTGTACTGACCTCGCCTTCTGGATGATAGCGGGGTGAACAGGCAGTGGCTCGGGTGGTAGATGTCCTTGATGATCTTTATGGCCTTCCTGTGACATCGGGTGGTGTAGGTGTCCTGGAGGGCAGGCAGTGTGCCCCCGGTGATGCGTTGGGCAGACCTCACTACCCTCTGGAGAGCCTTGTGGTTGAGGGCAGTGCAGTTGCCATACCAGGCTGTGGTACAGCCCAACAGGATGCTCTCAATTGTGCATCTGTAAAAGTTTGTGAGGGTTTTAGGTGCCAAGCCCAATTTTAAGGTGCCAAGCCCAATTTCTCCTGAGGTTGAAGAGCCACTGTTGCGCCTTCTTCACCACACTGTCTGTGTGGGTGAACCATTTCAGCTTGTCAGTGATGTGTACGCCGAGGAACTTGAAGCTTTCCACCTTCTCCACTGCTGTCCCGTTGATGTGGGGAGTGCTCCCTCTGCAGTTATCTGAAGTCCAATATCATCTCCTTTCTTTTCCAGTATCTCAATACTTGCTAGTATTGTGGCAAGGAAACAAAATACAAAGTGGATTCAACTTCTTTATTAAGGAAAACAGCCCTAATGTTGGAAACAAACATTATTTTTTGAATTTTGAATTTGAAAGAAAAGCATTTCACTGTACTTGTACATTTGACATTAAAACTTGAATCTAGAAATGACTTTTCTGTCCACATGGGGGCAGTGTTGTACCATCATCGGCTTGTTTTAACATAGTAGAACAAGTACAGATGCAGGAGCTTTATTTGAGCCAGTTTGCTACAGCAAGGAAAATAATCCTGCAGCAAAAGGAAATGGGAATTATTATGTGGATTGAATTTAATAAAACAAAAATTGTAGGTGGTTGATACAGGGGGAAGGTGTTTGAACAGGGAAGGAAGGAAGGAAGGATGGTGAAGGTGTTTGAACAGGGAAGGAAGGAAGGATGGTGAAGGTGTTTGAACAGGGAAGGAAGGAAGGATGGTGAAGGTGTTTGAACAGGGAAGGAAGGATGGTGAATGTGTTTGAACAAGGAAGGAAGGAAGGATGGTGAAGGTGTTTGAATAGTGAAGGAAGGAAGGGAGGATGGTTAAGGTGTTTGAATAGTGAAGGAAGGAAGGGAGGATAGTGAAGGTGTTTGAACAAGGAAGGAAGGAAGGATGGATGGTGAAGGTGTTTGAACAAGGAAGGAAGGAAGGATGGTGAAGGTGTTTGAACAAGGAAGGAAGGAAGGATGGTGAAGGTGTTTGAATAGTGAAGGAAGGAAGGAGGATGGTAAAGGTGTTTGAATAGTGAAGGAAGGAAGGATGGTGAAGGTGTTTGAACAGGGAAGGAAGGATGGTGAAGGTGTTTGAACAGGGAAGGAAGGATGGTGAAGGTGTTTGAACAGGGAAGGAAGGAAGGATGGTGAAGGTGTTTGAACAGGGAAGGAAGGAAGGTTGGTGAAGGTGTTTGAATAGTGAAGGAAGGAAGGAAGGAAGGATGGTAAAGGTGTTTGAATAGTGAAGGAAGGAAGGAAGGATGGTAAAGGTGTTTGAATAGTGAAGGAAGGAAGGGAGGATGGTAAAGGTGTTTGAATAGTGAAGGAAGGAAGGGAGGATGGTGAAGGTGTTTGAACAGGGAAGGAAGGAAGGATGGTGAAGGTGTTTGAATAGGGAAGGAAGGAAGGGAGGATGGTAAAGGTGTTTGAATAGTGAAGGAAGGAAGGAAGGGAGGATGGTGAAGGTGTTTGAACAAGGAAGGAAGGAAGGATGGATGGTGAAGGTGTTTGAACAAGGAAGGAAGGAAGGATGGTGAAGGTGTTTGAACAAGGAAGGAAGTAAGGATGGTGAAGGTGTTTGAATAGTGAAGGAAGGAAGGAAGGAAGGATGGTAAAGGTGTTTGAATAGTGAAGGAAGGAAGGGAGGATGGTAAAGGTGTTTGAATAGTGAAGGAAGGAAGGGAGGATGGTGAAGGTGTTTGAACAGGGAAGGAAGGAAGGATGGTGAAGGTGTTTGAACAGGGAAGGGAGGATGGTGAAGGTGTTTGAACAGGGAAGGAAGGCTGGAAGGTAGATGTGTTGAGCAGGGCCCAAACCTGAGAATGCTGCTTTTGGATCAGATCATCCGATGTGTAGTGTGTCTCCATCTGCTGGTGAAAATAGAACACTGCAGGTCAGACTGAGATGTACATCACATCACATGTTATTGGTCACATACACATGGTTAGCAGATGTTAATGCGAGTGTAGCGAAATGCTTGTGTTTTTAACTCCGACCGTGCAGTAATATCTAACAATTTCACAACAACAACCATAAATCTAAGTAAAGGAATGGAATTTAGAATATATAAATATGTGGAATAGCAATGTCTGAGCAGCATAGACTAAGATACAGTAGATGGTATAGAATACAGCATATACATATGAGATGAGTAATGCCTAGACTAAGATACAGTAGAATAGTATAGAATACAGTATATACATATAAGATGAGTAATACATAGACTAAGATACAGTAGAATAGTATAGAATACAGTATGTACATATGAGATGAGTAATGCATAGACTAAGATACAGTAGATGGTATAGAATACAGTATGTACATATGAGATGAGTAATGCATAGACTAAGGTACAGTAGATGGTATAGAATACAGTATGTACATATGAGATGAGTAATACATAGACTAAGATACAGTAGAATAGTATAGAATACAGTATCTCCATATAAGATGAGTAATGCATAGACTAAGATACAGTAGAATAGTATAGAATACAGTATATACATATAAGATGAGTAATGCATAGACTAAGATACAGTGGAATAGTATAGAATACAGTATATACATAGACTAAGATACAGTAGATGGTATAGAATACAGTATATACATATGAGATGAGTAATACATAGACTAAGATACAGTAGAATAGTATAGAATACAGTATATACATATGAGATGAGTAATACATAGACTAAGATACAGTAGAATAGTATAGAATACAGTATATACATATGAGATGAGTAATACATAGACTAAGATACAGTAGAATAGTATAGAATATAGTATATACATATGAGATGAGTAATGTAGGGTATGTAAACATTATATTATTACATTATTAAAGTGGCCAGTGAATTCAAGTCTGTGTATATTGGCAGCAACCTCTATGTGCTAGTGATCAAATCAAATCAAATTTTATTGGTCACATACTTATGGTTAGCAGATGTTAATGCGAGTGTATTCTTGAGCTTCTAGTTCCGACAATGCAGTAATAACCCAACGAGTAATCTAACCTAATAATTTCACAACAATGACCTTATACACACAAGTGTAAAGGAATGAATAAGAATATGTACATACATTTACATTACATTTAAGTCATTTAGCAGACGCTCTTATCCAGAGCGACTTACAAATTGGTGAATTCACCTTCTGATATCCAGTGGAACAACCACTTTACAATAGTGCATCTAAATCATTAAGGGGGGGTGAGAAGGATTACTTATCCTATCCTATCCTATCCTAGGTATTCCTTGAAGAGGTGGGGTTTCAGGTGTCTCCGGAAGGTGGTGATTGACTCCGCTGTCCTGGCGTCGTGAGGGAGTTTGTTCCACCATTGGGGGGCCAGAGCAGCGAACAGTTTTGACTGGGCTGAGCGGGAACTGTACTTCCTCAGTGGTAGGGAGGCGAGCAGGCCAGAGGTGGATGAACGCAGTGCCCTTGCTTGGGTGTAGGGCCTGATCAGAGCCTGGAGGTACTGCGGTGCCGTTCCCCTCACAGCTCCGTAGGCAAGCACCATGGTCTTGTAGCGGATGCGAGCTTCAACTGGAAGCCAGTGGAGAGAGCGGAGGAGCGGGGTGACGGGAGAGAACTTGGGAAGGTTGAACACCAGACGGGCTGCGGCGTTCTGGATGAGTTGTAGGGGTTTAATGGCACAGGCAGGGAGCCCAGCCAACAGCGAGTTGCAGTAATCCAGACGGGAGATGACAAGTGCCTGGATTAGGACCTGCGCCGCTTCCTGTGTGAGGCAGGGTCGTACTCTGCGGATGTTGTAGAGCATGAACCTACAGGAACGGGCCACCGCCATGATGTTGGTTGAGAACGACAGGGTGTTGTCCAGGATCACGCCAAGGTTCTTAGCGCTCTGGGAGGAGGACACAATGGAGTTGTCAACCGTGATGGCGAGATCATGGAACGGGCAGTCCTTCCCGGGAGGAAGAGCAGCTCCGTCTTGCCGAGGTTCAGCTTGAGGTGGTGATCCGTCATCCACACTGATATGTCTGCCAGACATGCAGAGATGCGATCGCCACCTGGTCATCAGAAGGGGGAAAGGAGAAGATTAATTGTGTGTCGTCTGCATAGCAATGATAGGAGAGACCATGTGAGGTTATGACAGAGCCAAGTGACTTGGTGTATAGCGAGAATAGGAGAGGGCCTAGAACAGAGCCCTGGGGGACACCAGTGGTGAGAGCGCGTGGCGAGGAGACAGATTCTCGCCACGCCACCTGGTAGGAGCGACCTGTCAGGTAGGACGCAATCCAAGCGTGGGCCGCGCGGAGATGCCCAACTCGGAGAGGGTGGAGAGGAGGATCTGATGGTTCACAGTATCGAAGGCAGCCGATAGGTCTAGAAGGATGAGAGCAGAGGAGAGAGAGTTAGCTTTAGCAGTGCGGAGCGCCTCCGTGATACAGAGAAGAGCAGTCTCAGTTGAATGACTAGTCTTGAAACCTGACTGATTTGGATCAAGAAGGTCATTCTGAGAGAGATAGCGGGAGAGCTGGCCAAGGACGGCACGTTCAAGAGTTTTGGAGAGAAAAGAAAGAAGGGATACTGGTCTGTAGTTGTTGACATCGGAGGGATCGAGTGTAGGTTTTTTCAGAAGGGGTGCAACTCGCTCTCTTGAAGACGGAAGGGACGTAGCCAGCGGTCAGGGATGAGTTGATGAGCGAGGTGAGGTAAGGGAGAAGGTCTCCGGAAATGGTCTGGAGAAGAGAGGAGGGGATAGGGTCAAGCGGGCAGGTTGTTGGGCGGCCGGCCGTCACAAGAAGCGAGATTTCATCTGGAGAGAGAGGGAGAAAGAGGTCAGAGCACAGGGTAGGGCAGTGTGAGCAGAACCAGCGGTGTCGTTTGACTTAGCAAACGAGGATCGGATGTCGTCGACCTTCTTTTCAAAATGGTTGACGAAGTCATCTGCAGAGAGGGAGGAGGGGGGAGGGGGAGGAGGATTCAGGAGGGAGGAGAAGGTGGCAAAGAGCTTCCTAGGGTTAGAGGCAGATGCTTGGAATTTAGAGTGGTAGAAAGTGGCTTTAGCAGCAGAGACAGAGGAGGAAAATGTAGAGAGGAGGGAGTGAAAGGATGCCAGGTCCGCAGGAGGCGAGTTTTCCTCCATTTCCGCTCGGCTGCCCGGAGCACTGTTCTGTGAGCTCGCAATGAGTCGTCGAGCCACGGAGCGGGAGGGGAGGACCGAGCCGGCCTGGAGGATAGGGGACATAGAGGGTCAAAGGATGCAGAAAGGGAAGAGAGGAGGGTTGAGGAGGCAGAATCAGGAGATAGGTTGGAGAAGGTATGAGCAGAGGGAAGAGATGATAGGATGGAAGAGGAGAGAGTAGCGGGGAGAGAGAGCGAAGGTTGGGACGGCGCGATACCATCCGAGTAGGGGCAGTGTGGGAAGTGTTGGATGAGAGCGAGAGGGAAAAGGATACAAGGTAGTGGTCGGAGACTTGGAGGGGAGTTGCAATGAGGTTAGTGGAAGAACAGCATCTAGTAAAAATGAGGTCGAGCGTATTGCCTGCCTTGTGAGTAGGGGGGGAAGGTGAGAGGGTGAGGTCAAAAGAGGAGAGGAGTGGAAAGAAGGAGGCAGAGAGGAATGAGTCAAAGGTAGACGTGGGGAGGTTAAAGTCGCCCAGGACTGTGAGAGGTGAGCCGTCCTCAGGAAAGGAGCTTATCAAGGCATCAAGCTCATTGATGAACTCTCCGAGGGAACCTGGAGGGCGATAAATGATAAGGATGTTAAGCTTGAAAGGGCTGGTAACTGTGACAGCATGGAATTCAAAGGAGGCGATAGACAGATGGGTAAGGGGAGAGAGAGAGAATGACCACTTGGGAGAGATGAGGATCCCGGTGCCACCACCCCGCTGACCAGAAGCTCTCGGGGTGTGCGAGAACACGTGGGCGGACGAAGAGAGAGCAGTAGGAGTAGCAGTGTTATCTGTGGTGATCCATGTTTCCGTCAGTGCCAAGAAGTCGAGGGACTGGAGGGAGGCATAGGCTGAGATGAACTCTGCCTTGTTGGCCGCAGATCGGCAGTTCCAGAGGCTACCGGAGACCTGCATCTCCACGTGGGTCGTGCGCGCTGGGACCACCAGATTAGGGTGGCCGCGGCCACGCGGTGTGGAGCGTTTGTATGGTCTGTGCAGAGAGGAGAGAACAGGGATAGATAGACACATAGTTGACAGGCTACAGAAGAGGCTACGCTAATGCAAAGGAGATTGGAATGACAAGTGGACTACACGTCTCGAATGTTCAGAAAGTTAAGCTTACGTAGCAAGAATCTTATTGACTAAAAAAATATATGATTGAGTGATGGTACAGAACGACATAGGCAAGATGCAGGAGATGGTATAGAGTACAGTATATACATATGAGATGAGTAATGTAGGGTATGTGCACATTTAACAGTCTGATGGCCTTGAGATAGAAGCTGTTTTTCAGTCTCTCGGGTCCCTGCTTTGATGCACCTGTACTGACCTCGCCTTCTGGATGATAGCGGGGTGAACAGGCAGTGGCTCGGGTGGTTGTTGTCCTTGATGATCTTTATGGCCTTCCTGTGACATCGGGTGGTGTAGGTGTCCTGGAGGGCAGGTAGTTTGCACCCGGTGATGCGTTGTGCAGACCTCACTACCCTCTGGAGAGCCTTGTGGTTGAGGGCATTGCAGTTGCCATACCAGGCTGTGGTACAGCCCAACAGGATGCTCTCAATTGTGCATCTGTAAAAGTTTGTGAGGGTTTTAGGTGCCAAGCCCAATTTTAAGGTACCAAGCCCAATTTCTCCTGAGGTTGAAGAGCCGCTGTTGCGCCTTCTTCACCACACTGTGTGGGTGAACCATTTCAGCTTGTCAGTGATGTGTACGCCGAGGAACTTGAAGCTTTCCACCTTCTCCACTGCTGTCCTGTTGATGTGGGGAGTGCTCCCTCTGCAGTTTTCTGAAGTCCAAAATCATCTCCAGTATCTCAATACTTGCTAGTATCGTGGCAAGGAAACAAAATACAAAGTGGATTCAACTTCTTTATTAAGGAAAACAGTCCTAATGTTGGAAACAAACATTATTTGTTGAGTTTTGAATTTGAAAGTAAAGCATTTCACTGTACTTGTACATTTGACATTAAAACTTGAATCTAGAAATGACTGTTCTGTCCACATGGGGGCAGTGTTGTACCAGCATCGGCTTGTTTTAACATAGTAGAACAAGTACAGATGCAGGAGCTTTATTTGAGCCAGTTTGCTACAGCAAGGAAAATAATCCTGCAGCAAAAGGAAATGGGAATTATTATGTGGATTGAATTTAATAAAAACAAAAATTGTAGGTGGTTGATACAGGGGGAAAATCCACATTTCAGAAGCCGTTTTAATAAACCAAACGACATGTTTAACATGTCCTCCAGATCTCCTGCAAACAGGGCGATCAAATGAAGATCTGACACCTGTAGTAACGCTGCCTGTTAGAATGTCCGCTAGTATAAATCTCTTTCTGTTGGATAAAGAACCGCGGTCATATTCATTTGACACCTAAAACTGACAAATAACACTGGACACCAAACTGGGATGGATTACCTGCACTTTTCCAATAAC
>NW_027014228.1:337531-350031 GCF_036934945.1 Oncorhynchus masou masou | reverse complement strand
CAGGTCTGGTGAACCCTGAGCTCCTTACATCAGGTCTGGTGAACCCTGAGCTCCTTACATCAGGTCTGGTGAACCCTGACCTCCTTACATCAGGTCTGGTGAACCCTGAGCTCCTTACATCAGGTCTGGTGAACCCTGACCTCCTTACATCAGGTCTGGTGAACCCTGAGCTCCTTACATCAGGTCTGGTGAACCTGACCTCCTTACATCAGGTCTGGTGAACCCTGACCTCCTTACATCAGGTCTGGTGAACCCTGACCTCCTTACATGCTGGTCTGGTGAACCCTGACCTCCTTACATCAGGTCTGGTGAACCCTGAGCTCCTTACATCTGGTCTGGTGAACCCTGAGCTCCTTACATCTGGTCTGGTGAACCCTGACCTCCTTACATCTGGTCTGGTGAACCCTGACCTCCTTACATCAGGTCTGGTGAACCCTGAGCTCCTTACATCTGGTCTGGTGAACCCTGAGCTCCTTACATCAGGTCTGGTGAACCCTGACCTCCTTACATCTGGTCTGGTGAACCCTGAGCTCCTTACATCAGGTCTGGTGAACCCTGACCTCCTTACATCAGGTCTGGTGAACCCTGAGCTCCTTACATCTGGTCTGGTGAACCCTGAGCTCCTTACATCAGGTCTGGTGAACCCTGACCTCCTTACATCTGGTCTGGTGAACCCTGAGCTCCTTACATCAGGTCTGGTGAACCCTGACCTCCTTACATCTGGTCTGGTGAACCCTGACCTCCTTACATCAGGTCTGGTGAACCCTGAGCTCCTTACATCTGGTCTGGTGAACCCTGACCTCCTTACATCTGGTCTGGTGAACCCTGACCTCCTTACATCAGGTCTGGTGAACCCTGAGCTCCTTACATCAGGTCTGGTGAACCCTGAGCTCCTTACATCAGGTCTGGTGAACCCTGACCTCCTTACATCAGGTCTGGTGAACCCTGACCTCCTTACATTAGGTCTGGTGAACCCTGACCTCCTTACATCAGGTCTGGTGAACCCTGACCTCCTTACATTAGGTCTGGTGAACCCTGAGCTCCTTACATCAGGTCTGGTGAACCCTGACCTCCTTACATCAGGTCTGGTGAACCCTGACCCTGGCCCTCCTGGCTGTGCAGGGTTATGCTCCTAATACACCTGATTAAGCTAATCTCTCTAGTCCAGGAGGCTCCTAACCTATTGTCTCTCTCCCTCCTCCCTATCCTCTCCCTCCTCCTTTCCTCCTTCTCTCCCTTCTCCCCTCCTTCTCCCTCCTCACTCTCGTTCCTCTCCTCTCCTCTCCAGTCCATGAAGCCTGTAACCTGGTTCCCATGGATCCAAACGGTCTGTCTGACCCCTACGTGAAGCTCAAACTCATCCCCGACCCCAAGAGTGACACCAAGCAGAAGACCAAGACCATCAAGGGAAACCTCAACCCTACCTGGAACGAAACTTTCAAATTGTATGTTCAGTTGACACTACGTTTTACACTATCTTTGTTAAAGAGGTTCTGAATGTTACACTATCTGTGTTAAAGAGGTATGAAACCTTCACATTGAGGATATATTTTAAAACACAAGATCTTCCACTTCCGAGAGACAGTTCTGAACTAAATGACTGGAAGATGACTTAATGAGTGTTCTCTACTCCCTCCCTCCCTCCCTCCCTCCCTCCCTCCCTCCCTCCCTCCCTCCCTCCCTCCCTCCCTCCCTCCCTCCCTCCCTCCCTCCCTCCCCTCCCTCCCTCCCTCTTCCCCTCCCCCTCCTCCCTTCCCCTCCTCTTCCGTTCCCCACCTCCCGCCCCTCTCATCCCTTCCCTCTCCTCCCTTCCCCTCCCTCCCCCTCTCCTCCCTCCCCCTCCCCCTCTCCTCCCTCTCCTCTCCTCCCTCCCCCTCCCCCTCTCCTCCCTCTCCTCTCCTCCCTCCCCTTCCCCTCTCCACCTCCCTCCCCCTCTCCTCCCTCTCCTCCCTCCCCCTCTCCTCCCTCTCCTCTCCTCCCTTCCCCTCCCTCTCTCCTCCCGTCTATAGTCCCCTGAAGGATTCTGATAAGGACCGGCGTCTGTCAGTGGAGATCTGGGACTGGGATATGACCAGCAGGAACGACTTCATGGGAGCGCTGTCCTTCGGCATCTCAGAACTCCAGAAACAAGGAGTGGATGGATGGTGAGATGGAGAGGAGGGAGGGAGGGGGTAGTAGGAGGGAGGGGGTGGGAGGGTAGAGGGAGGGAGAAGGGAGGGAGGGAGAGAGGGAGGGGTGGAGGAAGTGAGGAGAGAGGTACGGATGTAGGGAGGAAGGTCCTATCTTTCACTGTCTCTCTCTCTCTCTCTCTCTCTCTCTCTCTCTCTCTCTCTCTCTCTCTCTCTCTCTCTCTCGCTCTCGCTCTCGCTCTCTCTCTCACTCTCTCTCGCTCGCTCTCTCTCGCTCTCTCTCGCTCTCTCTCGCTCTCTCTCTCTCGCTCTCTCTCTCTCTCTCTCAATTCAATTCAATTCAAGGGGCTTTATTGGCATGGGTAACATGTGTTAACATTGCCAAAGCAAGTGAGGTAGATAATATATAAAGTGAAATAAACAATAAAATTAACAGTAAACATTACACATACAGAAGTTTAAAAACAATAAAGACATTACAAATGTCATATTATATATATATACAGTGTTTTAACAATGTACAAATGGTAAAGGACACAAGATAAAATAAATAAGCATAGATATGGGTTGTATTTACAATGGTGTTTGTTCTTCACTGGTTGCCCTTTTCTCGTGGCAACAGGTCACAAATCTTGCTGCTCTGATGGCACACTGTGGAATTTCACCCAGTAGATATGAGAGTTTATCTATTGGATTTGTTTTCGAAATCTTTGTGGATCTGTGTAATCTGAGGGACATAGGTTTCTCTAATATGGTCATACATTGGGCAGGAGGTTAGGAAGTGCAGCTCAGTTTCCACCTCATTTTGTGGGCAGTGAGCATATAGCCTGTCTTCTCTTGAGAGCCATGTCTGCCTACGGCGGCCTTTCTCAATAGCAAGGCTATGCTCGCTGAGTCTGTACATAGTCAAAGCTTTCTTTAATTTTGGTCAGGTATTCTGCCACTGTGTACTCTCTGTTTAGGGCCAAATAGCATTCTAGTTTGCTCAGTTTTTTTGTTAATTCTTTCCAATGTGTCAAGTAATTATCTTTTTGTTTTCTCATGATTTGGTCTAATTGTGCTGCTGGGTCTAATTGTGATCTCTCTGTCTTTCTCTGTCTCTCTCTCTCTCTCTTTGTCTCTCTCTGTCTATCTGTCTCTCTCTCTCTTTGTCTCTGTCTCTCTCTCTGTCTCTCTCTGTCTCTCTCTCTCTCTCTCTCTCTCTCTGTCTCTCTTTATGTCTCTCTCTCTCTCTGTCTCTCTCTTTGTCTGTCTCTGTCTTTCTCTGTCTCTCTGTCTCTCTCTGTCTCTCTCTCTGTCTCTCTCTGTCTTTCTGTCTCTCTCTCTCTCTCTCTCTCTCCTTCTCTCTCTCTCTCTGTCTGTCTCTGTCTCTCACACTATCACTCTTTCTATTTTCGCTGACACAACCATGTGGAGAGTTTTTAATGAGATGCCAGCGTTTGAGGTGGAGCAGGAGAAAATGCCATTAAATATCAGATTGTGTATGTTCCTACTCCCATCTGTGCTGCGGTACAAAGCCCTCTGCCTTCTGGCAGTGGGAAGACTCACCAGGACACAACAACACAAAACCACAAGAGAGAGAGACAACAAGTTAATAACAGGAAGAGGGGGAAATAAATGAGCAAAAAATGAGAGGAAGAGGGGTCTCTGCATCAGTATGGTGTAGTGTTAGCTCTGCTGTTACCTGTTCAACGCTGCAGTCGAGTTAGTCTAGTACTGTAGTCTAGTTAGTCTAGTACTGTAGTCTAGTTAGTCTAGTACTGTAGTCTAGTTAGTCTAGTACTGTAGTCTAGTTAGTCTAGTACTGTAGTCTAGTTAGTCTAGTACTGTAGTCTAGTGCTGTAGTCTAGTTAGTCTAGTACTGTAGTCTAGTACTGTAGTCTAGTACTGTAGTCTAGTAATGTAGTCTAGTACTGTAGTCTAGTACTGTAGTCTAGTTAGTCCAGTACTGTAGTCTAGTTAGTCTAGTACTATAGTCTAGTTAGTCTAGTACTGTAGTCTAGTGCTGTAGTCTAGTTAGTCTAGTACTGTAGTCTAGTACTGTAGTCTAGTAATGTAGTCTAGTACTGTAGTCTAGTACTGTAGTCTAGTTAGTCTAGTACTGTAGTCTAGTTAGTCTAGTACTATAGTCTAGTTAGTCTAGTACTGTAGTCTAGTGCTGTAGTCTAGTTAGTCTAGTACTGTAGTCTAGTACTGTAGTCTAGTACTGTAGTCTAGTTAGTCCAGTACTGTAGTCTAGTTAGTCTAGTACTGTAGTCTAGTTAGTCTAGTACTGTAGTCTAGTACTGTAGTCTAGTTAGTCTAGTACTGTAGTCTAGTTAGTCTAGTACTGTAGTCTAGTACTGTAGTCTAGTTAGTCTAGTACTGTAGTCTAGTACTGTAGTCTAGTTAGTCTAGTACTGTAGTCTAGTTAGTCTAGTACTGTAGTCTAGTACTGTAGTCTAGTTAGTTTAGTACTGTAGTCTAGTACTGTAGTCGAGTTAGTCTAGTACTGTAGTCTAGTTAGTCTAGTACTGTTGTCTAGTGCTGTAGTCTAGTTAGTCTAGTACTGTAGTCTAGTACTGTAGTCTAGTTAGTCTAGTACTATAGTCTAGTTAGTCTAGTACTGTAGTCTAGTGCTGTAGTCTAGTTAGTCTAGTACTGTAGTCTAGTACTGTAGTCTAGTTAGTCCAGTACTGTAGTCTAGTTAGTCTGGTACTGTAGTCGAGTTAGTCTAGTACTGTAGTCTAGTACTGTAGTCTAGTTAGTCTCGTACTGTAGTCTAGTACTGTAGTCTAGTTAGTCCAGTACTGTAGTCTAGTTAGTCTGGTACTGTAGTCGAGTTAGTCTAGTACTGTAGTCTAGTACTGTAGTCTAGTTAGTCTAGTACTATAGTCTAGTACTGTAGTCTAGTTAGTCTAGTACTATAGTCTAGTTAGTCTAGTACTGTAGTCTAGTGCTGTAGTCTAGTTAGTCTAGTACTGTAGTCTAGTACTGTAGTCTAGTACTGTAGTCTAGTTAGTCCAGTACTGTAGTCTAGTTAGTCTAGTACTGTAGTCTAGTTAGTCTAGTACTGTAGTCTAGTACTGTAGTCTAGTTAGTCTAGTACTGTAGTCTAGTTAGTCTAGTACTGTAGTCTAGTACTGTAGTCTAGTTAGTCTAGTACTGTAGTCTAGTACTGTAGTCGAGTTAGTCTAGTACTGTAGTCTAGTTAGTCTAGTACTGTTGTCTAGTGCTGTAGTCTAGTTAGTCTAGTACTGTAGTCTAGTGCTGTAGTCTAGTTAGTCTAGTACTATAGTCTAGTTAGTCTAGTACTGTAGTCTAGTGCTGTAGTCTAGTTAGTCTAGTACTGTAGTCTAGTACTGTAGTCTAGTTAGTCCAGTACTGTAGTCTAGTTAGTCTGGTACTGTAGTCGAGTTAGTCTAGTACTGTAGTCTAGTACTGTAGTCTAGTTAGTCTCGTACTGTAGTCTAGTACTGTAGTCTAGTTAGTCCAGTACTGTAGTCTAGTTAGTCTGGTACTGTAGTCGAGTTAGTCTAGTACTGTAGTCTAGTACTATAGTCTAGTTAGTCTAGTACTGTAGTCTAGTACTGTAGTCTAGTACTGTAGTCTAGTTAGTCCAGTACTGTAGTCTAGTTAGTCTAGTACTGTAGTCTGGTACTGTAGTCTAGTTAGTCTAGTACTGTAGTCTAGTTAGTCTAGTACTGTAGTCTAGTTAGTCTGGTACTGTAGTCTATTTAGTCTAGTACTGTAGTCTAGTACTGTAGTCTAGTTAGTCTAGTACTGTAGTCTAGTACTGTAGTCTAGTACTGTAGTCTAGTTAGTCCAGTACTGTAGTCTAGTTAGTCTAGTACTGTAGTCTGGTACTGTAGTCTAGTTAGTCTAGTACTGTAGTCTAGTTAGTCTAGTACTGTAGTCTAGTTAGTCTAGTACTGTAGTCTAGTTAGTCTAGTACTATAGTCTAGTACTGTAGTCTAGTTAGTCTAGTACTGTAGTCTAGTTAGTCTAGTACTGTAGTCTAGTTAGTCTAGTACTATAGTCTAGTTAGTCTAGTACTGTAGTCTAGTACTATAGTCTAGTTAGTCTAGTACTGTAGTCTAGTACTGTAGTCTAGTACTGTAGTCTAGTACTGTAGTCTAGTTAGTCTAGTACTGTAGTTTGGTACTGTAGTCTAGTACTGTAGTCTAGTACTGTAGTCTAGTACTGTAGTCTAGTTAGTCTAGTACTGTAGTCTAGTACTGTAGTCTAGTACTGTAGTCTAGTACTATAGTCTAGTTAGTCTAGTACTGTAGTCTAGTACTGTAGTCTAGTTAGTATGGAAATGTAGCCGAGTTAGTCTAGTACTGTAGTCTAGTTAGTCTAGTACTGTAGTCTAGTACTGTAGTCTAGTACTGTAGTCTAGTACTATAGTCTAGTTAGTCTAGTACTGTAGTCTAGTACTGTAGTCTGGTACTGTAGTCTAGTTAGTCTAGTACTGTAGTCTAGTTAGTCTAGTACTGTAGTCTAGTACTGTAGTCTAGTTAGTCTAGTACTGTAGTCTAGTACTGTAGTTTAGTTAGTCTAGTATTGTAGTCTAGTTAGTCTAGTACTGTAGTCTGGTTATTCTGGTACTGTAGTCTATTTAGTCTAGTACTGTAGTCTAGTTAGTCTAGTACTGTAGTCTAGTTAGTCTAGTACTGTAGTCTGGTTAGTCTAGTACTGTAGTCTAGTTAGTCTGGTACTGTAGTCTATTTAGTCTAGTACTGTAGTCTAGTTAGTCTAGTACTGTAGTCTAGTTAGTCTAGTACTGTAGTCTAGTACTGTAGTCTAGTTAGTCTAGTATTGTAGTCTAGTTAGTCTAGTACTGTAGTCTGGTTATTCTGGTACTGTAGTCTAGTTAGTCTAGTACTGTAGTCTATTTAGTCTAGTACTGTAGTCTAGTTAGTCTAGTACTGTAGTCTAGTTAGTCTAGTACTGTAGTCTAGTACTGTAGTCTAGTTAGTCTGGTACTGTAGTCTAGTTAGTCTAGTACTGTAGTCTAGTTAGTCTAGTACTGTAGTCTAGTACTGTAGTCTAGTTAGTCTAGTACTGTAGTCCAGTACTGTAGTCTAGTACTGTAGTCTAGTTAGTCTAGTACTGTAGTCTAGTACTGTAGTCTAGTACTGTAGTCTAGTACTGTAGTCTAGTACTATAGTCTAGTTAGTCTAGTACTGTAGTCTAGTACTGTAGTCTAGTTAGTATGGAAATGTAGCCGAGTTAGTCTAGTACTGTAGTCTAGTTAGTCTAGTACTGTAGTCTAGTACTGTAGTCTAGTACTATAGTCTAGTTAGTCTAGTACTGTAGTCTAGTACTGTAGTCTGGTACTGTAGTCTAGTTAGTCTAGTACTGTAGTCTAGTTAGTCTAGTACTGTAGTCTAGTACTGTAGTCTAGTTAGTCTAGTATTGTAGTCTAGTTAGTCTAGTACTGTAGTCTGGTTATTCTGGTACTGTAGTCTAGTTAGTCTAGTACTGTAGTCTATTTAGTCTAGTACTGTAGTCTAGTTAGTCTAGTACTGTAGTCTAGTTAGTCTAGTACTGTAGTCTAGTACTGTAGTCTAGTTAGTCTGGTACTGTAGTCTAGTTAGTCTAGTACTGTAGTCTAGTTAGTCTAGTACTGTAGTCTAGTACTGTAGTCTAGTTAGTCTAGTACTGTAGTCTAGTTAGTCTGGTACTGTAGTCTAGTACTGTAGTCTAGTTAGTCTAGTACTGTAGTCTAGTTAGTCTAGTACTGTAGTCTAGTTAGTCTGGTACTGTAGTCTAGTACTGTAGTCTAGTTAGTCTAGTACTGTAGTCTAGTTAGTCTGGTACTGTAGTCTAGTACTGCAGTCTAGTTAGTCTGGTACTGTAGTCTAGTACTGTAGTCTAGTTAGTCTAGTACTGTAGTCTAGTTAGTCTAGTACTGTCGTCTAGTTAGTCTAGTACTGTAGTCTAGTTAGTCTAGTACTGTAGTCTAGTTAGTCTAGTACTGTAGTCTAGTTAGTCTAGTACTGTAGTCTGGTTATTCTGGTACTGTAGTCTTGTTAGTCTAGTACTGTAGTCTAGTACTGTAGTCTAGTTAGTCTAGTACTGTAGTCTAGTTAGTCTATTACTGTAGTCTAGTTAGTCTAGTACTATAGTCTAGTTAGTCTAGTACTGTAGTCTAGTACTGTAGTCTAGTTAGTATGGAAATGTAGCCGAGTTAGTCTAGTACTGTAGTCTAGTTAGTCTAGTACTGTAGTCTAGTACTGTAGTCTAGTACTGTAGTCTAGTACTATAGTCTAGTTAGTCTAGTACTGTAGTCTAGTACTGTAGTCTGGTACTGTAGTCTAGTTAGTCTAGTACTGTAGTCTAGTTAGTCTAGTACTGTAGTCTAGTACTGTAGTCTAGTTAGTCTAGTACTGTAGTCTAGTACTGTAGTCTAGTTAGTCTAGTATTGTAGTCTAGTTAGTCTAGTACTGTAGTCTGGTTATTCTGGTACTGTAGTCTAGTTAGTCTAGTACTGTAGTCTATTTAGTCTAGTACTGTAGTCTAGTTAGTCTAGTACTGTAGTCTAGTTAGTCTAGTACTGTAGTCTAGTACTGTAGTCTAGTTAGTCTGGTACTGTAGTCTAGTTAGTCTAGTACTGTAGTCTAGTTAGTCTAGTACTGTAGTCTAGTACTGTAGTCTAGTACTGTAGTCTAGTACTGTAGTCTAGTACTGTAGTCTAGTTAGTCTAGTACTGTAGTCTAGTACTGTAGTCTAGTACTGTAGTCTAGTACTGTAGTCTAGTACTATAGTCTAGTTAGTCTAGTACTGTAGTCTAGTACTGTAGTCTAGTTAGTATGGAAATGTAGCCGAGTTAGTCTAGTACTGTAGTCTAGTTAGTCTAGTACTGTAGTCTAGTACTGTAGTCTAGTACTGTAGTCTAGTACTATAGTCTAGTTAGTCTAGTACTGTAGTCTAGTACTGTAGTCTGGTACTGTAGTCTAGTTAGTCTAGTACTGTAGTCTAGTACTGTAGTCTAGTACTGTAGTCTAGTTAGTCTAGTACTGTAGTCTAGTACTGTAGTCTAGTTAGTCTAGTATTGTAGTCTAGTTAGTCTAGTACTGTAGTCTGGTTATTCTGGTACTGTAGTCTAGTTAGTCTAGTACTGTAGTCTATTTAGTCTAGTACTGTAGTCTAGTTAGTCTAGTACTGTAGTCTAGTTAGTCTAGTACTGTAGTCTAGTACTGTAGTCTAGTTAGTCTGGTACTGTAGTCTAGTTAGTCTAGTACTGTAGTCTAGTTAGTCTAGTACTGTAGTCTAGTACTGTAGTCTAGTTAGTCTAGTACTGTAGTCTAGTTAGTCTGGTACTGTAGTCTAGTACTGTAGTCTAGTTAGTCTAGTACTGTAGTCTAGTTAGTCTGGTACTGTAGTCTAGTACTGTAGTCTAGTTAGTCTAGTACTGTAGTCTAGTTAGTCTGGTACTGTAGTCTAGTACTGCAGTCTAGTTAGTCTGGTACTGTAGTCTAGTACTGTAGTCTAGTTAGTCTAGTACTGTAGTCTAGTTAGTCTAGTACTGTAGTCTAGTTAGTCTAGTACTGTCGTCTAGTTAGTCTAGTACTGTAGTCTAGTTAGTCTAGTACTGTAGTCTAGTTAGTCTAGTACTGTAGTCTAGTTAATCTAGTACTGTAGTCTAGTTAGTCTGGTACTGTAGTCTAGTTAGTCTAGTACTGTAGTCTAGTTAGTCTAGTACTGTAGTCTAGTTAGTCTAGTACTGTAGTCTAGTACTGTAGTCTAGTTAGTCTAGTACTGTAGTCTAGTTAGTCTAGTACTGTAGTCTATTTAGTCTAGTACTGTAGTCTAGTTAGTCTATTACTGTAGTCTAGTACTGTAGTCTTGTTAGTCTAGTACTGTAGTCTAGTACTGTAGTCTAGTTAGTCTAGTACTGTAGTCTAGTTAGTCTAGTACTGTAGTCTAGTACTGTAGTCTAGTTAGTCTAGTTCTGTAGTCTAGTTAGTCTCGTACTGTAGTCTAGTACTGTAGTCTAGTTAGTCTAGTACTGTAGTCTAGTACTATAGTCTAGTTAGTCTAGTACTGTAGTCTAGTACTGTAGTCTAGTTAGTCTAGTACTGTAGTCTAGTACTGTAGTCTAGTTAGTCTAGTACTGTAGTCTAGTACTGTAGTCTAGTACTGTAGTCTAGTACTGTAGTCTAGTTAGTCTAGTACTGTAGTCTAGTACTGTAGTGTAGTTAGTCTAGTACTGTAGTCTTGTTAGTCTAGTACTGTAGTCTAGTACTGCAGTCTAGTTAGTCTAGTACTGTAGTCTAGCTAGTCTAGTACTGTAGTCTAGTTAGTCTGGTACTGTAGTCTAGTTAGTCTAGTACTGTAGTCTAGTTAGTCTAGTACTGTAGTCTAGTTAGTCTAGTACTGTAGTCTAGTTAGTCTGGTACTGTAGTCTAGTTAGTCTAGTACTGTAGTCAAGTTAGTCTGGTACTGTAGTCTAGTTAGTCTAGTACTGTAGTCTAGTTAGTCTAGTACTGTAGTCTAGTTAGTCTAGTACTGTAGTCTAGTTAGTCTAGTAATGTAGTCTAGTTAGTCTAGTACTGTAGTCTAGTTAGTCTGCTGTTGATGTTACTGTGACTTCTGATTCAATTCATTCTGTCGTCTACTCAACCAACTCCCTCCTCTCCCTCCTCTCTCCTCTCCCTCCTCTCTCCTCTCCCTCCTCCCTCCTCTCCCTCCTCCCTCCTCTCCCTCCTCTCCCCTCCTCTGTCCTCCCCTCCTCTCTCCTCTCCCCCTCCCCTCCCTCCCTCCTCTCCCCTCCCCTCTCCCTCCTCTCCTCCCCTCCCTCCTCCCTCCCCCTCCTCCTCTCCCCTCCTCCTCCTCCTCTCCTCCTCTCCCTCCCTCCCTCCCTCCCCTCCTCTCCCTCCCTCCCTCCTCCTCTCCTCCTCCTCCCTCCTCTCTCCCCTCCCCTCCTCCCTCCTCTCTCCTCTCCCTCCCTCCTCTCCTCTCCCTCCTCCCCCTCCTCTCTCCTCTCCTCCCTCTCTCTCCTCTCCTCTCCCTCCCTCCCTCCTCTCCCCCTCCCCTCCCTCTCCCCTCTCCCCTCCTCCCTCCTCTCTCCTCTCCCTCTCCCTCCTCCTCCCCTCCCTCCTCCCTCCCCTCTCCCTCTCCCCTCCTCTCCCTCCCTTCCCTCCTCCCTCCCTCTCTCCTCTCCCCCTCCTCTCTCCTCCTCTCTCTCCCTCTCCCTCTCCCCCTCTCCCTCCTCCCTCCTTCCCTCCTCTCTCCTCCCCCTCTTCCCTCCCTCCCTCCTCCTCTCCTCCTCTCCCCTCTCCTCTCCCCTCCTCCCTCCTCTCCTCTCCCCCTCCTTCCTCCCTCCTCTCTCTCTCCCTCCTCCCTCTCCTCCCTCCCTCCTCCCTCCTCCCCTCTCCTCTCCCTCCTCCCCTCCTCCCTCCTCTCCCTCCCCTCTCCTCTCCCTCCTCCTCCTCTCCCCCTCCCTCCTCTCCCTCCTTCTCCTCCTCTCCCTCCTTCCTCCCTCCTCCCTCCTCCTCTCCTCCCTCCCTCTCTCCTCCTCTCTCCTCTCTCTCCTCCTCCTCCTCCCTCCTCTCCCTCCTCTCCTCTCCCTCCTCTCCCCCTCTCCCTCCTCTCTCTCCTCTCCAGGTTTAAGCTGCTATCTCAGGAGGAAGGAGAGTACTTCAACGTCCCAGTTCCTCCTGAGGGCGAGGAGGGCAACGAGGAGCTACGGCAGAAGTTTGAGGTGTGTGTGTGTGTGTATCAGGGTGTGTGTGTTAGGTTGTGTGTGTAGGTGTATCAGTGTGTGTGTGTGTGTGTGTGTGTGTGTGTGTGTGTGTGTGTGTGTGTGTGTGTGTGTGTGTGTCAGGGTGTTTGTCAGACACTCTCTCTGGGTGAGCTCTTAGCGGTTGGCAGGCAGACTGACCATGCGATCTGGCAGGCTGAGGAGACTGTGTGTATGTGTGGTCAGCCAGCTCTCTTGGTAAGCCTCACTCATTAACACATTTGGCAGGGTAGATAGCACCACTCTGTCTCTCTCCTCCTCTTCTCCTCCATCCCACTCTCCACTCCTCTCCTCTCCCTCTCCCCCTCCCCCTCCTTTCCTCTTCTCTCCCTCTACCCCTCCCCCTCCCCTCTTCCTCTCCTTTGTCCCTCCTCTCCTCTCCTTTCTCTCCTCCCTCTCCCCTCACCCTCGCCTCCTCTCCCTCCCTCCCCTCCCCCCTCCCCCTCCCTCCCTCCCCTCCTCTCCTCCCATCTCCCTCTCCCCTCCCTCTCCCCTCCCCCTCCCCCCCTCTCCTCTCCTCTCCCTCCCCTCCTCCCTCCCTCCCCCTCCCTCCCCTCCCCCTCCCCTCCCTCCCCCCTCTCCCCCCCCCTCCCCCTCCCCTCCCCTCCCCTCCCCCTCCCCCTCCCCTCCCTCCCCCTCCC
>NW_027014228.1:330031-332531 GCF_036934945.1 Oncorhynchus masou masou | reverse complement strand
GAGAGAAAGGGATGGAGAGAGAGAAGGGGATGGAGAGAGAGGAGAGAGAAAGGACTGGAGAGAGAGAAAGGACTGGAGAGAAAGAAAGGGATGGATAGAGAGGAGAGAGAAAGGACTGGAGAGAGAGAGAAAGGGATGGATAGAGAGAAAGGGATGGATAGAGAGAAAGGACTGGAGAGAGAGAAGGGGATGGAGAGAAAGAAAGGGAGGGATAGAGAGAAAGGGAGGGATAAAGAGAAAGGAATGGAGAGAGAGAAAGGGATGGAGAGAGAGAGAGAAAGGGATGGAGAGAGAAAAGAGAGAGAAAGGATGGAGAGGATATAATAGAGAGAGAGAAAGGAATGGAGATAGAGAAAGAGAGAGAAAAAGGGATGGAGAAAGATAGGACAGGATGGAGGGGAGGAGAGAGAAAGGACTGGATAGATATGACTGGAGAAAGGATGGAGAGAAAAAGGGATGGAGAGAGAGAAGGGATTAGAGAGATAAGGGATGGAGAGATATAGGGGATGGGGAGAGAGGAGATTATTAAAGTTTTATGGACATGTCAAGAAAGATAGAAAGGGATGGAGAGATAGATATATATAGAGAAAATGATAGAGAAAGAAAGAGAGGGATGGGATGGAGAGAGAGAAGATATTTAAGCGATATAGAAGAGAGGAAAGGGATGGAGAGAGATATATGTTTTAAGGGATGGAGAGATGAGAAGATATAGAGAAAGGGATGGAGAGAGTGAGAGAAAGGGATAGAGAGAAGAGAGAGAAAGGGATGGAGAGAGAGAAGGGGATGGAGAGAAAGAAAGGAATGGAGAGAGTGAAAGGAATGGAGAGAGAGAAAGGAATGGAGAGAGAGAAGGGGATGGAGAGAAAGAAGGGGATGGAGAGAAAGAAGGGGATGGAGGGAAAGAAAGGGATGGATAGAGAAAAGGGATGGAGAAAGGGATGGAAAGAGAAATGGGTTGGAGAGAGAGAGAAAAAGGGATGGAGAGAGAGAAAGAGAGAGAGAAAGGGATGAGAGAGAGAAAGAGAGAGAAAGGGATGGAGAGAGAGAAAGGGATGGAGAGAGAGCAGGGGATGGAGAGGAGAGATGAAAGGACTGGAGAGAAAAGAAAGGACGGATAGAGAGGAGAGAAAAGGACTGGAGAGAGAGAAAGGACTGGAGAGAAAAAAGGGATGGATAGAGAAAAGGGATGGAGAAAGGGATGGAGAAGAAGGCATGGAGAGAGAAAAGGGATGGATAGAGAGAAAGGGATGGATAGAGAGAAAGGACTGGAGAGAGAGAAGGATGGAGAGAAAGAAAGGGAGGGATAGAGAGAAAGGGATGGAGAAAGGGATGGATAGAGAGAAAGGAATGGAGAGAGAGAAAGGGATGGAGAGAGAGAGAGAAAGGGATGGAGAGAGAGAAAGAGAGAGAAAGGGATGGAGAAAGAAGAGAGGGACAGGATGGAGAGAGAGGAGAGAGAAAGGACTGGAGAGAGAGAAAGGACTGGAGAGAAAGAAAGGGATGGATAGAGAGAAAGGGATGGAGAAAGGGATGGATAGAGAGAAAGGACTGGAGAGAGAGAAAGGGATGGAGAGAGAAGGGGATGGGGAGAGAGGAGAGAGAAAGGGATGGAGAGAAAGAAAGAGAGAGAAAGGGATGGAGAGAGAGAGGAGAGAGAAAATGATAGAGAAAGAAGAGAGGGGATGGGATGGAGAGAGAGAAGAAGAAAGCGTGGAGAGAGAGAAGAAGAGGGAAAGGGATGGAGAGAGAGAGAGAGGGGATGGAGAGAGAAAGAGAGAAAGGGATGGAGAGAGAGTGAGAGAAAGGGATGAGAGAGAGAGGAGAGAAAGGGATGGAGAGAGAGAAACAGAGAAAGGGATGGAGAGAGTGAGAGAAAGGGATAGAGAGAGAGAGGTGAGAGAAAGGGATGGAGAGAGAGAGAAAGGGATGGAGAGAGAGAACGAGAGAGAAAGGGATGGAGAGAGAGAGGAGAGAGAAAGGATAGAGAAAGAAGAGAGAGGGATGGGATGGAGAGAGAAAGGGAGAAAGTGATGGAGAGAGAGAGAAGAGAGGGAAAGGGATGGAGAGAGAGAAAGGGATTGAGAGGAGGAGAGAGAATGGGATGGAGGGAGAGGGAAAGGGATGGAGAAAAAAGGGATGGAGAGGGAGAGAGAGAGAAGGGATGGAGAGAGAGAGAAAGGGGTGGAGAGAGAGAAAGGGATGGGGAGAGAGAGAGAAAGGGATGGGGAGAGGAGAAGAGAAAGATGGAGAGAGAGAAAGGGATGGAGAGAGAGAGGAGAAAGGGATGGAGAGTGAAGAGAGAAAAGTGGAGGAGAGAGAGAAAGGGATGGAGAGAGAGAAAGGGATGAGAGAGAGAGGAGAGAAAGGGATGGAGAGAGAGAGAAAGGGATAGAGAGAGAGAAGAGGGAAAGGGATGGAGAGAGAGAAAGGGATGGAGAGGAGAGAGAAAAAGGGATGGAGAGAGAGGAGAGAGAGAGAAAGGGATGGAGAGAGAGAAAGG